>NW_027069631.1:76017-177412 GCF_002906115.3 Quercus suber | reverse complement strand
TTTTTAATACAAGATAGAAATTCTACTCTATTACCTAAGTGTACAGCAGTCATTGGATGCTTAGTTAGTTATTTTTCTGTTTCTCCCTTTCTTGCCTCTGTTCTCACTATATAAAGAACAGAGTATGCTAAGCTTAATATACGGAATTCATTTCATACAAGTTCAGTGTTATTCAATTCCTTTCTCTCTCAATCTGTTTACACTCCTCCATTGATGAACCTTCGGAGCTTGTGTAAAATCAACATGGTATCAGAGCACGAACTAGTTCAGAGATCATCTCATTCTGGTATTCTCTGATTCTTCATAGTTCAATTGTGTTTTCTTCTTGATTTTTAGTGATTTTTAGTGCTTTTTCATTCCCATTCCCTCTCATTTAAATTCTCAAATAAGAGAATGTGTTTTCTATTCCCTTCATTAAAACTCCCAAACAAGGGAATGGAAGAATATTCTAAAATTATTCTTTTCATTTCTTTCTATTTCATTCCATTCTTTCCTCCCAAATGAGGCCTAAGTATTTTTTTTTTTTGGTAGAAGGGATAAAACAAAAGAAACTACAAACACAAAAGATCAGCAGGACAACGCCTACTTACAAATAAACCCGACAAATCATGGTTAAAGACAGGAGTTAACTCCACAGGAGGATAACTAAAAATGCAAAAGTCTTCGGTTTGATTCGCTCCTTTTCTTGCGAGGTAATCAGCGCATCTGTTGGATTCACGGTAGCAGTGACTGAAACGAATATGAGGGATCTGAGTTGCTAGCTGCTTGCAATCATCTAGTAAGGGGGAAAATATGGTTTTTATCTGACTGGGGTTATTAAGGACATCCGTTATAGCTTTTGCATCCAGCTCTACCTCAACAGCTTGGAAATTCTTGTTCACACAGATGTTCAGTCCATCCCTTAATGCCCATAACTCTGCTTCAAAGCTTGAAGTAACACCAATCCTCCTTGAAAAGCCCACCACCCAATTACCAGACTCATCTCTAATCACACCTCCTCCACCAGCTAGACCCGGGTTACCTAAAGAGGACCCATCTGTGTTTAGCTTCCTCCAACCATTTCGTGGCTTCTCCCATCTAATATTCTTCATTGTGAAACTGCTGGCTTTCTTCCAATCCGCAGCACACCAGTGGAAGTCGCATGTTTGACTAATAATTTGGGTAGCTAAATTTGGGTTGGAACTTCTATTCTGGAAAACAAGACTGTTTCTTTGCTTCCATAGCATCCAAATGGCAAAGAGGAACACTATATTCCAGGGGAGGTTGCTATAACTATTAAGATGGCCATTCCTTGCATTAACAGTCAGCCATGTGTGAAGATCATCAGTAAAAAAAACTTCTATCCATCTCAGAGATACCAAGCTGCTTCCATAGCTCTTTGCTACCCCAGCAATCCCGAAGCAATTGAATAATAGTTTCTGGTTCATCTCGGCACCGAGGGCAGGAAGGATCAGTATTGATTCCTCTTGAAGCCAGGCAATTTTTAACACCAATACTGTTGTGAAAACATCTCCAAACAAAGAATTGTATCCTTGGAAAAATTTTAACTTTCCAAATCCAATGCCCCTCAAAACCATGGTTATCACTACCTGTAGCTGCCAAATTATACGCGCTTCTTAGATCAAATTATACGCGCTTCTTAGATCAAAATTTTGGAGACTTGAATCTCGGTCCTTACCCCCTTCACACCCCACAAGTACTTATACTTGTGGAGTGATCATCACACCAAAGGTATACAGTTGTACTCTCTCTTAAAGTTAATCAAAATGGTACTTTTCCCAAACAATTATATTATATATGACAAATTATTTAGGCCAAATGGTCTCTCACATCTCAATCATAATGTATTTGTTTCTTTTTTTAGAAACAAACACATATACAAAGGGGAAAAGAAAAAGGGTTCTAACATCAAAGCATACCACAACTCCACTCAAAATAATGTATTTGTTGAATAATAAATTTTACATGGTAATATAATAAATTTTGTAACATACTAAGTTTTACAAAGTCTCAATCAAAAGTTTATTACATCACTATGTAAAACTTTATTATTTTACTATGTCAGGGGTTAATATAATAAATTTTCATTAGTAATATATTAAGTTTTACATGGTAATATAATAAATTAAAATTTTTATTATATTACTATGTAAAAGTAAAACTTTAAATGTGAGATACTTCTAACCTATTTAAAACCATTTTAAGTCCATTTAAAACTAATTTAAATTTTCTTTCAAAAACTTATTATTGGTGCAAATATATATTTCAATGAAAACGTATGTCATGTTCTATAAAATTTGTTATTCATATTTTATTTAAAAAATGTACACATGAAATAATTTATTGCATCACAGCAACAAAATTAAGTTCAAAAGTAACAAAATATTTTTTTACTAAAATAAATCAATTAAATACTCTATCAAATATATCATTCCGACACTTTTTTAAGAGTTGACAAAATATGAAATAAAACCCAATCCAGCTCGTGCACACTTCTAACTGATTTTTATATTGTCAGGCATGACGTGTGATTTGTATATTTATCTATATTTTTTTATTATAAATTTCATTAAACTCTCTCTTAAAGTTTATCAAAATGGCACTTTTCCCAAACATTTATATATATATATATATGCCAAATTATTAGGTGTTGTCCATACCTGGCCGAATGGTCTCTCAAATCTCAATTATAATGTATTTGCTGGATAATAAGTTTTACATAGTAATATAATAAATTTTACAAAGACTTAATTAAAAATTTATTATATTACTATGTCAAGTGTCAATATAATAAATTTGTAATAAGTTTTACATGGTAATATAATAAGTTTTACGTATATTTATACTATCTATAAGAGAACTCCCCTCTTTAGACTAAACTTTTATGTAATTCAGAAATACCCCTAAACTTTTCTTTTAACTGGAAAGAAATTGAGGATAACCCAGTAAAAATATATTCTCAATTCCACTTAAAATGCAAACACTATAGTAAACTCTCTTACTAATACATGTTTTAAAAATAAACTTATCTAAAATTAAAATAAAATAAAAGTTATGACACTAGACCATAAAAATAAAATAAATAAATAAATAAAGTCTCATTGCATGCGCAAAACGCGTATGATGAGACTAGTAGTAATATAATAAATTAAAATGTTTATTATATTACTATGTAAAACTTTAAATGTGAAACTTCTAACCTATTCAAGACTATTTTAAGTCCATTTAAAATAATCTTTATTTTCTTTATAAAAATCTTGTAGGGTCAAAATTTGTAGCCCAAGCTCAAGAGATGTGAGATGTGAGCCCAACGAGCCCAATACAATGAATTTGTAGAGAGTGGGTGAAAGAGCTGGGTTGTTTGTGAATTGAACAACGGTCAATAAAGATTTAAAAGATGAACAAATACAAAAACAAACTTAAAACTTGAATAAACTGATGTCTAAGGAGATAAACTATTGTTTAAAAAGCTAATACAATTCTTAGAACTACAGTAAATTTTCCTTCTTCTTCCCTTCCTCTCTTTTTCCATCCCCCCCTCATGACAAGTTTTTGCATTAATATTGTTTTCTTTTAGATTATCTTGGTCGTACACTTGTTTTTCATTTAAGCATTCACTTGAGTACATGTTCCATCAGGTATTTTCTTTGGTTCTCCATGAGTGGTGGTAGCTGAGACTACACTGTTCAAGGATCTTCTCGACATAAATGCGGCCAGAAAAGTTGCTGCAGCACATTTAATGCGATGGTAGCAGCTTTTTCTTTAGATATTTCTCTATTCTTATCATCTTTATGCATACCTGAAGTTCATCCTTATCACTGGAACTTTCTGGAAGGTCATCTAAACTGCCTAGGTATTTGCTTGACCAATATTCCTCATATCCGAGAAGGATACACTACTCGGACTATATTCCTCTATCATCTCCTTACATGATTCTCCACTCTGGAGCCTTTCCCATTCATTTACTCCTTCTCGGACATACTCACATCCTCAAATAGGGCCCAAGGCCCAATATATGAATTTAGGCTTTTATCCCCACAATAGCCCCTCAAAATTTTAATTTTTCCCTCGCATCTAAGGAGAAAAAATGGGATTTTGATCTGCCACAGAGATAAAGGCTAAAAATGTAAAAATACCTGAGTTTACATGTGTGGGAGCATAGATTTAGGCGTTTCATCATTGCTGCTGACATTTCAGTATTTACGAAGCATTATTAATTGCTCTAGGCGGCTCTATGTCTTTGGCATCCAACGGTGAACCATTGATCCAACGAACGACATTTTTCCTTAAGATTTGTGCGAGATAACTCCCACTCATTTTCTGGCCCCTATATAAAGCCTTAAAAGAGATCATTTTTCCTTTACTTCACAATTTCTCAGACTCTCCAGGGAACTCAAGCATTCAAACTTACAAAGTTTTTCAAATCATCAGTCTCATTTCTTTAAAAATCCACAAGAATCCTTCCAAGGATTTAAGGATCACTCCCCAACCCAGTTTGTGTAAGTTCTAACTTTTTCGAACCCTTCATTCTCTCCTCGACCAGCTTCCTCGGCCCTCAAATTCTCATTTCCCAGTTGTCATTCTTAGTGTTTCCTTCTTTCTGCTTATCCGAAATGGGTAGATTTAAGAATTTAGTGGATAGTCCTGCCTAGATAGAGATATTTAAAGAAATGTATCACATACCACAAGACGTAAACTTGCTGTCCCCCAGAAGGACTGGCAACAGATCGAAGGGTAGGGGAAGTCATAATCCCTGTCATAACTTTTATAGAAGGAGGAATGACTCTTCCTATGGGTTCCATTACAAGAGATTATCTGCGTAATCATAGGATTAGTCCTGAGCAATGCGCACCTAACGTCTTTAGGATCCTAGGAGCAGTTGATGCTTTGAATCGACATTTAGGCTTGGGGCTCACTTGGTTTGATGTAGTCCATATGTATAAGTGTCATAGACAAAAGGGGGCGGGATTTTACCTTAAATCTCGATCCGACATCGTTAAACTCATCTCCTGTCTTCCCAAGTCTAACAAGGGGATGAAAGACGACTATCTAATCGTCTCGGGAGCGTGGCATGACGGTCTTCATTGCCCAACCCAACCAGGAGAGTCAGGTGGGATATACTTGACCTAAGTTTCCTAGCAATAGATTTAGAATTTCCATCACTAGCGTTGTCTTTCTTCTCTTTGTATTAGTATTTTACCTTAAGTTTCTGATTATGCTTAGTTCTGCTGTGGTGTTAACATATAAAAGGCATGTATCTCCTCGGCTTAGTCTGACTAACGTTGCCGCGCTCAATTATCTACTAAGATCAGAGATTTTTGTAAGTGAAGACGGGTAACTTTGGGCCGCCCATCTTATTCTCGATTTCTAGCCTCTCTCGGACATGTTTTAACCGGTTGGCAATGCGATAAGGCAGGGAGAGCATCATATAAATCGAATAGACGTAGCTCGGCCAAATTTTTTGTTTCTGTTCTATCTTCCCCCTGTACCACATCCGGTTCTGCAGGGTGTACCACTACTTATCCCTCAAGTTCAACAGATTCCCCTTGAAGCAGCCGCAGCAGGGGAAGGAGTTGTTTCCTCGACCTCTTCACTAGAGAAACAGATTGAAAATTTCTGTTTTGAAGAAGATGTATCAAGGGAGGTTCAAGTAATTCCCCCTCTCGGACGCTGAGGAAGAAGCTAATAGGCATTCCAACATCCACATTCCTGTTTTAATAACTGCCCTTTCAGACGACTCATTAGAAGAAGAAGATGAGATGGCTTTGAATACTGGGAGCAAGAGCTTAAAAGATCTTATGAAGACAAGGAATAAAGCAGTCGTGCCCAAAGAAGCCATCAAGTCCCAACCCACTGTTAATCTTCCTCCACCCCCTCATCAGCTCCTTTCTAACCTCGACCTAAAGCCAAACCCCAAGCTGAAGAAGAAAAGGCCTAACGCCGCTCTTGAGGAGGGTGAGGTGGAACTTTCGAAAGGAAACAAACAACAGAGAGTGGCTAGGGACCAACGGAGCAAAAGGGCTGCGTTTGTTAAGAGCCAAGAGGACCCTCTCGTTGCTAATGTATGCCGAGGACTGCGCATCTGGTCTCCTAAGTTGGAGCTAGATGGTGCCCCTCGCCCTTGGAACACTTCGGTCAAGAACTACCAAAGGGGACAGGCAGGTTTTATCGACGAAGCCTTAGAGCAACCACTTCTTTTACCAAAAGATATGGAGGCCTACAGACGCTTCAACCAGCAGGAGCTCTTCTTATCCCTAAAGAGGGACTTGGCCATGGTAGGTGACTTAATCTGCTTCTCTAAGTAAACCGCTGGTCATTTTTATTCATCCCTTTTCTTTGTTTTATATTAATTTTTTTTTTATTTTGTTATGCAGATTACCCAACAAGTTTATGTGGCCAAAGAATGGAATAAAGATGGCCGCAATGAAGCCAAAGTGAAGGCCCATTTTCTGTCCGAGGTTGAAAAATCTCTAGGTAATCTAAAGGAAGATTATTCTAGGTTGTCTGAGCAGCTAAAAAAGATGACCAAAGAAAGGAATAGTCTTGATGCAGGCCTTAAGAATGCTAAAAAGCAGGCCGAAAACCAACGCCGCCAGTTGAATATGATTGAAATCAATTTAGAAATAGAGAGGCGAATGGTGAAGGACTTCGAGCTGAGCTTTAGAAAGCCAGGGACGCTGCCCAATTGGCTAAGGAGGCAGCTGAGGCTGAAAAGCAGGCAACATACAAGCTTGGGGTGGAAGAGACTTAAGTCAAGCTCACAGAGGAGTTTTCTACAGTCTGCAGGGAGTACTGTGATATAACCTAGGGTAAAGCCCTTGATGCTGCTGGGGTCCCTGCAGAATTTGACTTGAGGCGACTTGAGAGCATCTACTATGATCCTGAAATTTGCGAACTCTGCGGTCCTGACTCCTCTCCCTCCAAACAACTCCCAGAGGCCTCGAAACAGCCCTTGGTCGGTCCAGTCCCTCTTGCCCTTCCTGAAGCTCCCAAAGAGTCTGATCAAGCTGGTGGTCAAGGCAAGCAATCTGAGGACCCTCGAGATAAGGGTAAGGACTTGAGTAAGAAGAAAACTCCTCCTGAACCTAAGGACCAAGTCCCAAATGCTGCTGCCACCCAGTCCAGCCAGACTACTGACCCCATAGTCTCCACAAAGAAGGCTTAGATACTAGGATATATATATATATATATATTTGTTATTACTCTGTAAGGAACTGAGAAATACTATCTTTTTGATCAATGAAAGCGTGCTTCTTTTATTCTCTTCATTTTCATTGCACACCTTATAAAATTTATTGTTATTGCAAGTAATGTTAACTTGTAACTATCTTAATCTGAGTAAGCTCAACAACAATATTTTACTAATGATGCAAATAACTTAGATAAGTATGGGCAAACATTGGATCATATAAAAATTGTTACTGTACGTATTAAGTAATGACAAGTAGAAAAGTCTTATGTATTAAAGTGAATGATTAAAGACTTTACCTGAACTAGATTATGTATAGCACTTACAAAGGACACTGTGGAATATTAACTTTAAATATAGTATATGGTCCGAGAAGTCTAACATGGTTTAAGATCCATTTCAGCATTTATGAAAATAGTCACGGAGTGTAAACTAATTTATATCATCTGGTCCGAAGAATTCAGACATGACTAAATTTAAGTTTAAACACTTATAAGACTTGCAATGAAGTGTTAACTAACCCAAATCATCTGATTCGAAGACTTCAGGCATGATTAGATTTAAGTTTAAACACTTATAAGAATTGTAAGAGAGTGTTAAATAACCCATATCATCTGGTTCGAGGACTTCAGACATGATTGGATTTAAGTTTAAACACTTATAAGAATTGTAAGGGAGTGTTAACTAACCCATATCATCTGGTCCGAGGACTTCAAGCATGATTGGATTTAAGTTTAAATACTTATAAGAATTGTAAGGGAGTGGTAACTAACCCATATCATCTAGTCCGAGGACTTTAGGCATGATTGGATTTACTTTCCTCAAAATCTTTATGTAATAAATAAACATATTGATCAAAGAAAAAACTCGATTAATAATAATACTTTTTAAGGTTGTTTACATTCCAAGGGCGTGGTATTACATGATCATCTAAGTCTTCTAAAAAATATGCCCCAATGCCAGCCCCTAAGGTAATACGATATGACCCTTCCTAATTGGGTCCTAACTTTCCCCAAGCTGGATTCTTTGTAGTGCCTACAACTTTCCTAAGCACTAGATCACTAGGTGCTAAAGGCCTTAACTTTATGTTGGCATCATATCCCTGCCTGAGCTTTTGTTGGTAATATGCCAATTGAACCATTGCATTTTCCCTCCTTTCCTCAATCAGATCCAAATTCTTCTCTAGTTGTTCATTATTGCTAATTAGATTTAATGAACTAGTTCTCAACATTGGGAACCCAGTCTCTAGAGGGATAACAACTTTAGCCCCATAAGTCATTGAAAAGAGGATCTCCCCAGTAGACCTACGAGGCATAGTTCTGTATGTCTAGAGTACATGTGGTAGTTCTTCCACCCATTTGTCCTTTGCATCATCTAGTATGACCTTGTTAACAGCTTTCACTTGCCCATTCCCTTGAGAATAAGCAGGAGTGGAATATCTATTTGTAATCCCCAATTCACAGCAATAATTTCTGAATGTTTTGCTATCAAACTAAAGATTGTTGTCCGAAATGAGGGTGTAAGGAATCCCAAACTGAGTGACAACGTTTTTCCAAACAAATTTCTTCACCTCTACGTCTCTGATATTAGCTAGGGGTTCAGCTTCAACCCATTTTGTGAAATAATCTGTGCTGACTAGAAGATACTTCTTGTTTCCTACTGCTTTAGGGAATGGACCCACAATATCTAAGCCCCATTGAGCAAATGGCCATGGGCTGGATAATAGGTTAAGGATTTCACTCGATTGGTGTATGTTTGGTGCAAACCATCGATATTGATCACACTTTTTAACATATTCATGGGCCTCCTTTTGCATATTTGGCCACCAATAGCCTTGGGTAATGGCTCTGTGTGCTAAGGATCTACCTCTAGTATGGCTTCCACAAATTCCTTTATGTAACTTCTCAAGGAGTGATTCAGCTGCTTCAAGATGTATGCATAACAAATACGGCCCTGAATAGGAACGTGTGTATAATTTCTGGTTCTCGGATAGCCAGAATCTAATAGCCTTCCCTTGAACTTTGTCAGCTTCCAACCTTTCTTCAGGCAAAGTATCCTCCTTTAAGAATTGAATTATAGGGTCCATCCAGCTGGGCTCAGCTCTGATTTGATGAACTCGGACTGCCTCTCTTCTTATCTCTGTGGGTTTATGCAAGTCTTCAACGAGGATAACCCGAGGCAGATCCTGTGCCGAAGAGGTTGCGAGCATGGCCAGAGAATCAACATGTGCATTACCATTTCTGGGGATATGTAGCAAGTTAAAAGATTCGAACTCTGACTGTAGACATTTAACTTGGCTCAGGTACCCTTACATTCTTTCATATTTCGCCTCAAATTCCCCTTTTACTTGACCGATGACTAGCCTTGAGTTCGAGAACATTCTCACTGACTTTCCTCCCATTCTTTGAACCATTGATATTCCCATTAGTAAAGCTTCATACTCAGTCTCATTATTTGTAGCCATAAAGCTTAGCCTTAATGACTTTTCAATAACAATCTTTTCAGGGGATATTAGTACCAGCCCCATACCAGAAATTTTCTGATTTGCTACACTGTCGACATACACCTCCCAGAAGGAGGGGTCCTGTTGAGAGATCAGGCAAACTGATTTTTCATCCATGTTCTGTCTTAGTTCCAATTCTTCTAACGAGGGCTCAGTAAACTCGACCACTAGATCCGTAAGGACTTGCCCCTTTGTAGAGGTACAGGGCATATACTTGATGTCAAAAACCCCCAGGACAGTGCCTCATTTAGCTATTCTCCCTATGTAGTCAGCACTTCTAAGTAAGGTTTTAAGCGGAAGTTGGGTAAGAACAACAACCATATGCGCTTGGAAATAATGAGGCAACTTCTACGTGCCAAGCACTACTACTAGGATAGCTATCTCCAGTGGCAGATAACGAATCTCGGCCTCATGCAACGACTTACTCACGTAGTAAACTGGCTTTTGCACATCTCGATCCACTCGTATCAATACCAAACTTATAGCATAAGGAGTCACAGCAATGTAGGCAAACAAGACTTCATCTGGCTCAGGGCTGGACATGATTGGTGGCCGAGCTAGATAGTCTTTAAGTTGCTGGAAAGTTAAAGCACATTCTTCAGTCCACTCAAATCCTTTCCACTTATTGATCAGTAAGAAGAAAGGTCTACACCTATTTACTGATCGAGAGATAAATCGGTTCAGAGTGGTAGCCATTCCAGTCAATTTTTGGACTTTTTTGGGATTCCGAGGAGGTTGTATATTGTTGATGGCCTTTATTTGATTAGGGTTGATCTCAATTCCCTTGTGAGTTACCATGTAACCCAAGAATTTGCCTGATCCTACACCAAACGAGCATTTGGAAGCGTTTAGACACAACTTGTATCTTCTAAGAACTTCAAAAATGTTTCCAAGATCCTTTACATGCTCAGAAACGATCTTGCTCTTCACCACCATGTCATCTATGTAAATCTCAATACTCTTACCCAACTATGGCTCAAACATCCTTGTCATCATTCTTTGGTATGTGGATCTTGCGTTTTTCAAGTCAAATGACATCACTTTGTTGTGGTAATTCCCAATAGGGGTGATAAAAGCAGTCTTCTCTTGATCATCCAAGGCTAATGGTATTTGGTGATAACCTTAAAAAGCATCTAGGAAACTCATTCGAGGATGACCAACAGTGGCATCCACTAACTGATCTATTTTAGGCATAGGGAATGGATCCTTAGGGCAAGCCTTATTTAAGTCAATGAAATTTACGCACACTCACCATTTCCCATTCTTCTTCTTCACCACCACAATATTCGCTAGCCACTCAGAATAAAAAAAAAAAACTTCTTTAATAGCTCCAGCTTGTTTGAGCTTTGTTACTTCATCTCGCACTGCATCAGCGTGCTCTTTGGATGGGCACCGAGGAGGCTGTTTCCTAGGGGTGATCAATGGGTTGACCTTTAAATGGTGACATATGAATTTTGGGTCCATCCCCGGGGCTTCGTAAGCATTCCAGGCAAATACATTAATGTTTCTTTTAAGGAATTCTATCAGCTCTTCCTTCTCTTGAAGAGGTAATTGAGACCTAACTTGAAAGAACTTCTCCGGATCGTCTCCAATAGCAACTTTTACCAAATCTTCACACCTCGCACCCTCGGCTGAGTCATCAATGGGCAATGCCAGAGGTTTTAACTATTATAAATCCTTTCCAGTATAAGCCGAGGTTTCAACCTCGGGCTTATGCTGAATGGCAGCCACTAAGCATTGTCTGGCCATAGATTGATCTCCCAAAATTTCATTAACCTGGCCTTCAGATGGATATTTAACCTTCTGATGCAGAGTAGAGGAGACAGCCCCAGCATTGTCTGGCCATAGATTGATCTCCCAAAATTTCATTAACCTGGCCTTCAGATGGATATTTAACCTTCTGATGCAGAGTAGAGGAGACAGCTCCTAGCGTATGAAGCCAAGGTCTGGCCACGATTCCAGTATAGGGAGAATATGCGTCTACGACAATGAAGTCTACCTCTACTACCTCTGGACCAGTCTGTACAGGTAGTCGTATTTGGTCCTTAGGGATAACAACTCTTCCTTCAGAACTTACCAAAGGGGAACTATAAGGCGTTAAGTAATTAGGTTTTAAGTTCAGCCCCTTATAAAGATCAGGGTACATTATTTCAGCTCCACTGCCCTGGTCCACCATTACCTTTTTCACATCATACCCCCCAATTCTGAGGGTGATTACCATAGCGTCGTCATGGGGTTGGATTGTTCTAACCTTATCTTCGTCCGAGAATCCTAGAACTGGTGGAATATCTGTCTTAGCCCTCTTCGGATCTTGATTAACGTCTCTTGTGAGTAGACGGGCTACGGACATTATTCTGGATGGGTAGGATCCCATTCTCCCAGGTGCAGCGAAGATGCCACTGATAGTTCCCAAGTGGGGTCTTGAAGAAACATCTCTTCGAGATTCTGAGCTTGCTTGACTTCCCTGACCACTGAAATGATGCAAAAGTTGTTTTAATTTACCCTCGCGGACAAGTTGTTCCAAATGATCTAAGAGACTCCTACAATCTTCTGTGGTATGCCCATGATCTTGATGGTACTAGCAATAGAGATTATGATT
This sequence comes from Quercus suber, assembly GCF_002906115.3. Lineage (NCBI taxonomy): Eukaryota > Viridiplantae > Streptophyta > Magnoliopsida > Fagales > Fagaceae > Quercus > Quercus suber. The sequence continues at coordinate 165,121 of NW_027069631.1, read as the reverse complement.
ACGTCTTTCAGGATTTTCCATCATCTTATTCGGCCGTTTGAAGAACGGTTCATTCTTAATCTTCTCCAAAACTTGATGCATCGGCTCTTGGAATACAGCGCTGATTGCTTAGAGATTTGCCGATCCTGACTGTCCAGCAAAATCTTTCTGTGGTCTATTGTTACTATAACGATCTGACCTGAAATCCCTCCTCTCCTGAGGGATAACCTTATCCTTCCCTTTCCCTTTCTGTTGATCCTCCTCAACCCTTTTATATTTGTCAATCCTGTCCATCAGTTGACACACATTGGTGACAGGTTTTTCCATCAGAGATTTCCTCAAACCATGGTCAGTGAGGAGGCCGAGCTTAAATATATAGAGGGCTACTTCATCAAAATCACCATCCATCTCTGTAAACATCTCCCAGTACCTATCTGAATACGTTTTCAGGGTCTCACCCTCTTGCATGTTCAAGGATAGCAGGGAAGCTAAAGGCCAAGCAACTCTTCGACAAGTGACAAAACAGGAACCAAATGCTTGAGTGAGCTCTTTGAAAGAGCTAATAGAATCTACTTTCAAGCTGTCGAACCATCTCATCACAACTGGTCCTAGACTAGAGGGGAAAACTTTACACATCAAAGCTTTATCCTTGGAATAGACTGCCATCCTTTGGTTGAAATGGCTCACGTGTTCCACAGGGTCTGTTCGACCATTATAGATGGTGAACGTTGGTTGATGAAAACGACGGGGAAGTCTTGCCTCTTCAATCCTATGTGTGAAAGGTGATCTGGAGATTTGATTCAAGACTTTGCTCATAGCATCGTTCTCTACACCTCCATGTGATGGGCTTCGAAGTTGCCGTTTATGATAATGTTCATCTTCAAATAAAAAGGATTCACTAACTGGGGTTCGGGACCTCCGCCTATAGTTAATATCTTGTTCTTCATCAGAATTGTCATCACAGTTTGAAGAAATCTGCTTCTTCTTTGCATGACGCAACTCCCTTTTTAACTGATCAATCTCTAGTTGCATGTTCTTGTTATTCTCTGCATGAGGTATATGACTTCCACCTCATGGTTGGTTTCGGTCAGTGTGTGTGGTATGTACACTACCTTCATGATCACCTTCTGCTCAAGGTTGAGAAAGGGATCAACATGTTGGGATGCCCTGGATTCTGCTGGTTGTTGACCTGGTTCAGCCATCGTCAACCGTTGCTTTCACTCTTTCTTAAGCTCTCCCCACAGACGGCGCCAATTGTAGGGTCAAGATTTGTAGCTCAAGCCCAAGAGATGTGGGATCAGGGACAGATGCAGGATTTCAAGCTGAGGGGGGGGGGACCGGAGATAAGCGGAAAAAAAAAATTCAAACACACATCCATATAGTCACTGGCGAAGCCAAGAAATTTTCTTAGGAGGAACAAATTAGTTATGCCTACATTGTGTTAATAGGTTAAGCCTACGTTGGCTCAAAATGCAAAAAAACTCAAGTTAATTTGGTATAAATTGTGGCCAAAATTAAATTACTTTATTTCACAAATTAACTTTAAGTAAACTTATGCCTACAATTTTTTCACTGTACTAAATTATTTGTACTTAGGTTAATAGGTTTGAACTTACCATTTTACATTTTAGAGCTTTTCTAAGGAGTTACATCTAATGTTTCAGCATTTAGGATAAAAAATTGATTAATAGGTATGAAATTTTGAAGATTTATACAATAATTTTTGTAAAAAAAAGTGCGAACAATGAAGTGCAAAATACTATTTAAGTGTAATTAGATCAAATCAAACAATTAAACAATTATTTGTCCTCCTACTATTATCAGATATAAATAGATAATCTAATATTCTAATATAAACCACATTATTATATATAATATTATTATTATAAATAGATTTATACAATATTTTTTTTAAAGGTTTTCATGGGCTTTTAAAAACTCCTGGGCTGGCTAGCTGGGGGCCCGACCTAAAAACCAAAGGGGGCCCAAGCTAAAAAACCAAGGGCCTAAGCCTTTTTTTTTTTGAAAATTTACATACTAATTTTTTTTTTTGGGACCCGGGGGGGGGAGGGGGGGCCTAGCCCCCTTTGCCCCCCACCTAGGTTCGTCCTTGTATGGGATGTGAGCCCAACGAGCCCAATATAATGAATTTGTAGAGAGTGAGTGAAAGAGCTGGACTGTTTGTGAATTGAACAACAATCAATAAAGATTTAAAAGATGAACAAGTACAAAAATAAACTTGAAACTTGAATAAACTAATGTCCGAGGAGATAAACTATTGTTTAAAAAGCTAATACAATTCTTAAAACTATAGTAAATTTTCCTTCTTCTTCCCTTCCTCTCTTTTTCCATCCCTCCCTCATGAGAGGTCTTTTGCGTTATATCGTTTTCTTTCAGATTATCTTGATCGTACACTTGTTCTTCATCTAAGCATTCACTTGAGTATATGTCCCATCAAGTATCTTCTTTGATTCTCATTAGTGGTGGTAGCTAACACTGCACTGTTCAGGGGTCTTTTCCACATAAATGCAGCTAGAAAAGTTGCTATAGTGCATTTAATGCGGTGGTAGCAGTTTTTCTTTTAGATATTTCTCTATTCTTATCATCTTTATGCGTACCTAGAGTTCATCCTTATTGTTGGAACTTCCTAGAAGGTCATCCAAACCGCCTAGGTATTTGCTTGACCAATATTCCTCATATCCGAGAAGGATACATTCCTCGAACTATATTCCTCTATCATCTCCTTACATGATTCTTCACTCTAGGGCCTTTCCCATTCATTTACTCATTCTAGGACATACTCACATTCTCAAATAGGACCCAAGGTCCAATATATGAATTTGAGGTTTTATCCCCACAAATCTTATTATTGGTGTAAATATAAATTTCAATGAAAAAGTATGTCATGTTCTATAAAATTGGTTATTCATATATATATATATATATATATATTTTTTAAATGTATGCATGAGATAATCTATTGCATCACAACAACAAAATTACGTGACTTTTGCTAAAATATTTTTTACTAAAATAAATCAAATAATACTCTATCAAAGGGAAGGGACTTATTACGTGACTTTAAGAGTTGACAAAAATATAAAATAACTATTAGGAGTTTTCAACTTAGGTAAAAATTTTAATATGTACCTAATTATGTTTATTTATAAATACATCTATACAAATCTCAAAAGGGGATGTTATTTTATAGGTAGTTTGGATGATAATTTTTTATTTTAAAATGGAATATTCAAGTAGGAAAATAAGGTATGAACTTATTTATACATTTATACAAACATCAAAGGGAAGGGAAGTGTCATTTCATCCGTAATTTGGGCAGGTTCATTTCATGAAACATCAAAGGAGAATGTATAATTTATCCCCTTTTTTATAATTAAAATGATTTATGTTATTAAAATATTAGTAAAACTGATCACGTCCTAAGATGTCCAATGCGGTTGTAGTAAATATTCTATGTGTTGAATGGTTTTAAGCGTATGATTTTTACTTCTTTATTTGTGTTTGTTTTGGACTTTTTAAACTAAATTACACTCTAACCCTTAAAGTTTAGTGTTATTTTATTTTAATACATCAAATTTGAGATTTTTTTTTCACTTTTACTCTATCTTTTTTTTTTTTTTTGAGTAAAACATCTAGTCTTTAGACAAGCAATTATTGAAGCTTGCGTTTTGAGGCACAAAAGGAGAGATAATTAGTCAGAAATATGATGAAACCACAATTTAAATATGAAATCAAAATTAATAGAATCAAAATTAATAGAATCAAATTAATAGAATCAAATAGAAATATGATTTAATTTTTCTTTTTTTTTTTTGCACCTATAGTGAGTGTTTGACCTTAAGTTAGGGAAAGCAGAAATTCAAAACTAATATTTTTGAATATTTCCCATTAAATTTTTTATTTATCATATAAACTATATGTTCTCATTTCTTAGTTTGTTGACTTCTTTTGGTTTATATATACACACACGTGTGTGTGGATAAATGTTTGCTAAAGATTTTAGGATAGGTGCTATGTATCACCTCTTAACTCTTGCTTCTTGGACGTATAGAATTTGGATTTTGCTTTTGGCGGTAGGCATATAAATAACGTTACCAACAGGTTCAACACAAAAAGAAAAACAAATATTGGACCAAAGCAGATCTTATAAAAATATATAAATACATATATATATAATATATATTTATATTAGACAAAGGCTTCTTTTTCTTTGAGTCTCCCAAAAAAGCTATATTGCCATGCTTCGAGAACCTAATAACCATTCAAACATTCTAGAAGGCCATTAATAAGTTACCCATTATACTGGGTTCCGTTAATAGTTTAAACTTTAATTAATGATAATTATAAAGTCTCTTGTTATTTAATAAAAAATTTGGAAGACCTTCACCTATAAAAAAAAAAAAAACTATTAGTGTCTTGATCGGATAAAAAAAAATTATATATATATATATATATATCATGATTGAACCTCATAAATTAAAACTCTATATAAAAATAAAATATTACCCATTATATTTTGGCTAAGTAATATACAATAAACTTTTTTTTTAAATCACATTAAATTAATAAATATAATAAACTAAAGACCAAATAAGAGGATTTGTGAAAAATAAAAAGGTTCAATTTAATTAAAAAAAATTGTTTACATAAAATAATTTAATCATAATTTACTTTAGCCGAGTTGTTTTAATCTAATAACATTTGTGAAAGTTAAGTTCTAATTAGTTAACACTCTCTGAAGATTAAAATGCTAATATGAGGAAGTAAAAGCATTCAAAATTTTTTTTTTTTTTTTTGAGAAGAAGATCATTCAAAATTTGATGTAACAAATTTTTTTTTTTTTACGTTCTATGAAAAGTATAATGTTTCTTTTTTGCTAATATACAATTATATATATATATATATATATGTTGCATGGGTCTTTTAGAAGTTGTGACATGCATTGCAAATTGCAAGAGTGATCCAGAGATTCATAAGCTGTTTGGAGCAAACGAATCTTGTTATCTATTTGGAAGGTTTTCAAAATTTGGTGCATGATTATGACCATAACCAATAAGCCTAAAAGCCGTTCAATCAATCAATGGGCCTAACCTCATCACTCATGCTTAACAACTAAAACCGAACTCATTTTTTTACCACCGCACTCTCTTAATGCGATGGTTACTTCATAAGTATAAGTGCTCGTGGGGTGTGGGGTGTAAGGTATAAGAGTCAGAATTTAAGTCTCCAAAAGAGAGTTTCATACATATATACACTTAGATTAGACCAAAATAGAATTTCTATTTTGTATTCAAAAACAACTAAAACCAAACATATATATGGATCTACCTATGCTCATAATATGACTATGAGTAATCAAGGTCAAAGAGACAAGACATAAAGATTAAACATGAATTTATCATATAGCAATAATTGCAAGCAAAGATTAATTAACGAGGGATTTTACACGTTACCTAGTAAATAATTGCAACAAAAGTACTCCACTCAAAGTCTCAAACCCATCCCGTCAAAACTTTCTAACAAAATGCTTATATTTTGAAACTATCTAGCAAAATGTCCATATTTTAAACTCAATTTTTTAAAATCGAGTTTCAATTAAAAATTCGATTTTTAGAAAATCGAGTTATGTGAAATCAAACTTAAAAAAAAAAAAAAAAAAAAATACATTGAACTTAGATTCTATGTAAAATTTCTCACATTATTCAATTTTCATCAAATCGAGTTTTTAATTGAAGCTCGATTTTCTAAAAATCAAATTTCAAAACAAGGGCATTTTGCTAGATAATTTCAGAACAAAGACATTTTGCTATATCTTTTGAGCAAAAGAGGCAAATGTCTATTTTGGCGGTATGCTTGTCAAGAGATACCCAATTATTTTTACAACCCATCTTTTTAGGCCTCTTGGCCATTCCTATAACCAGGTGGATACTGAATTTAATTAGCAAAAGTCACCAATAATTACAGCTTGGGATATGGGTGGAAAAAAAAAAGTAATTTAAGTTTTGAATTTAAATTAAAACAAATAGCAACTTACCACTTATAATCTATTATGAAAGTATTGTGAAAATACACAATTTAAAGTTGTTTCTTGACATTTTACGAGTTTCTATTTTTCTAATCACATGACTTTTGGTTTTCAATTATTCTAATTAACTATCTCATTCATTTTTTATTTATTAAAATCATTAGCTAAAATTAGTTGCAGGGAAAGACGCACTAAAATGCTATAAATTTACTTTCATTTGAGTAGTCTTTATAATATTTTGATGGGAAGGGATGAAAGCAGTTGATTAGAACAATTGGATATACCATGTAATTGAAAATTTTTAGTTAATATATATATATATATATATGTTATGTTTAATTTTTATTTATTGTTGGCAAGGCGATTGGGTGAAATAGGTAAATGCCCATTTTGGCAGCATGTAGTTATACATGATACAACAAACCAATAATTACTATATAGGAGGGTTTGTGATAAGATAGCAGTGGAATTTCATAAGGTTGGAAAAACTTATACATTGTTTTGAGTTATGACTTACGACGAAAGGACCAAGGAAAGGAGGCCACTCAAGCCACACTTATGAAATTCTGCCTTTCCCATATATGCCATTAAAGAAGCAACTGTATTAGCACGTGGATTAACACAATCAAAAGAGTAAGCAACAAAGAATGGATAGAATGATAGAATATCATAGGTAGTGATTTGGTGCAATCATAGATAAGTGTCTTTTAACAAAAGTGATAGACCGTAGTTTCAATTTTGAAAATTGGTGTCCGTTTTAAAAAGTGTATTAAAGTATATTTTTATTTTGAAAATATAAGAAAAATTGAAGTTTTAAAAACAAAGCTAAAAAAAAAAAAAGTTGGCTTATAATATTGTCCCAAACACACAATTAATCTCTTTAAAAAAAAAAAAATTGGGTATAAAACTATTCATCAATAACATCTCCTAGACCATACAAAAGTAAGAGTTTAGAATATTGAGCATGATCTTTTGAAATAGAGTACAAAAATTTTAGAGATCAAATTATATATTTGGGTAAATTCATTTTAAAGCCTATAGTCTAAGGTCGTCAGAAATGAAACCCTGAAGTTATATATATAAACCTATAGTTTTAAAAATTAATTTTTATTTTGATAAATTAAAAAGTAACAAATTAAACCTCACATGCACATCTAAGTAAATGTTCTAATTAATTCAACTAATAAAGTATCTTATTTTCAAATAAGAGATATGTATTTTAATATCTGTTTATACTAAAAACCAATTAGTATCTTATATTTGATGATAAAAAAAAAAAAAAAATTATCATGATGCGAATGTCATAGATTTGAAATACTATTGTGTGTGTGTGTGTGTGTAATTACACTTTCCACCCAAAAAACTATCACCCCAATTATATTTAACTCCTTGAACTATCAAAATGCACGATTAACCCCCTTTATTTTAAAATAATATAGAGAGGGTAAATTAGTCTTTTTAATGTTAAGTTTCATCATATTTAACACCAAAATACACAATAAGGGATATTGAAATATAGTTATATCCCCCCAATATATATAGTTATATCTTTAGGGTTTTCTTTCTAAGAGGAAAATAATTTTGGGGTTTTAATTGTGCATTTTGATGGTTCATAGTGTTAATTGAGGTGATAGTTGATAATGAAAAAGTGTAATTTAACCCCCCCCCCCCTAAAAAAATTGTGAATGAGGAAAATGTATTTGGTATCAGTGATTTCAAAATTCAATAAATGAGAGATATGCTCGCGAAAAATAATTATCCTACTAATAAATGAAAGACATGTATTAGTGAGTATTTTTTTTTTTGGGTGCCGACATGTTTCTTGTTTCATTGGATTTTTTTTTTTTTGGTAAACAGGAAATGACATTCAACTAGAAAGAGGGAACCAACTCAGGACCAAGCCTGTTACAAGGAACACCGTGGTAATCAGCTTCAACAAAGGAAACCAAGTCCACGGGTGGAACAGAATGCATAATAAACTCTAAATCTTGAGTATAACCGGAGTTCGCTAATCGATCCGCACATTTATTAGCCTCTCTAAAGATATGATTGATACGAACATGAGGAAGTTGGGAGATCAGGTACTTACAATCATCAAATAAAGGATAGATAACTGAGTTGCTATACTTGGGATTCCTCAGTGCATCAGCAAGAGCCTTTGCGTCAATTTCAATGATAATGGCAGGGAGATTCATTTGCTGACAAACCATCAGACCATCCCGAAGTGCCCAAATTTCTGCCGTGAAGCTATTCACGTTGCCTAGCTTCCTAGCAAAGCCAACCACCCAGTTTCCCAAGTTTGATAATGTTGTGTCACATTCTTAATCGCGTCACCTTCACTTCAACATGCGCCATTGCCGTTTAATCAGTTTGTTGGGATTTAATTTTAGTATACTCAATCGACCAACTTTCTCAGAGTCACATATGATACAAAATTTTTTGTTGCGGATAAATTTTAAAACTTATATTTTAAGTTTCACTATTTTTCATTTCAGTTTTTTTTTTTTTTTTTTTTTTTTACACCCAAATTTAGACTTAAAAACATTATACGTTCAGTTCCCTCCCCAGTAAAAAAAAAAAGAAAAAAAAAGAAACCATCCCCAAAATCCCTACCCTATCTCGACTAAGAGAAAGAGGGAAGAAGAGGAGACCGAAATTGAGATCGTGAGGGAGAAGGAGATTGAGATCCACAGAGAGAGAGAGAGATAAGTATTTTCGGAAACCCAAAGACAAATCGACTTCGGCGGCTCCAGGCTCCAGGGAGCTATTTTCCGTATTTGTTATCATGGAAAATCTTTGCTGCCGCTGAATTGGGATGTTTTGAAACTTTGAGGACTGAAATAAAAAATAGTGAAACTTAGAGGTGAGTTTTAAAACTTGGCCTTAATTAAAATAAAAATAAATAAAAATAAAATTTCGAACCCCTACGATATTCAATCAACCATAGCGTTTTCGGGGTCAGTCGCTGGCTCTCTGGTCATCAGGTAAACCATGATTGCTATGCAAAACCATTCGCTGAACCCTCATTAATTTTTTTTTTCCTCTCTGCACCTAACCTGTTTGATTAAATGCCCGACTGAACTGTCGCTTAGTTTTTTTTGTGCTTTTGACATGTTTTTAGTCCAATTGTGTTTTTTTTTTTTTTGGTGGGTTTTGTTACAATACTGAGCAATGTATGTGTGTGTAACAATCATGTACAGATGGATTCTATGGATTCAGAAGTTGAAACTCTTGAGCAGAGGTTAACGTCTATGCTTGGGCAGCTTCAAGTAGAGTGTGGCATTCTTGAAAGAATGGTATACAAGAACAAGAACCAGCATAGGCGTTGCTTGTATTTCCAGTATCTTTTGAAGGTTCGTAATTCTTTACTTTCCTTTTAAGAAAGCTTACCCTTTGTTTGGTTGATGTGAAAACTGATGAAAAGACAAGAAATTAGAAGAAATTTTGTGAATTTGTTGTAAATTGGTTAAGTTTACTGGCGGGTTTTTGTTAGGTAGCATATAATGAACAATGTAGGAATTAAAATTTTATTTCTTTTTGGTTCCTGGGCAATAATGGATTTCTAATGGGTTTGTGCACTTGACCTTACTTGTTTTGGATGCCAGGTGAGGAGGGATATTAGACTTTTGCAATCAGCTAAGTTGGAGGAGTTAGTAGGTTCTTGCTTTCTGGTTATCACTGGGAAGAGACCTAAACAAAAGGTGCATCTATTAGAGAGGTAAAGTTTCTCATGCTCCATTGAGCCTAATAAGTAAAATTTACTCCCATATTTAAGTTTTGAATGTTTACTTTTCAATGGAAAATGTTCATAGGTTTGCTCATATAGGTAACATGTTAGTTTCTAGTTATTGATTCATTTTTATCACAGTTTAAAGAGAAGAAAATGTGATGGTGGAAAATATAATTTTATGGAACGACTTCTGGGAGCTGCACGCCTACTATCACAGGTTTGGTCTTGCTTTTCACTTATAATTCCTCTTTTCTTCTCTGAACTTAGCGTTTTGTGCAGCTATTGTTCATTCTCATTACTGCCTTTTTTAATAGCAAGGTTAGAATGACACATGGATAGAACTCTCTCTCTCTCTCTTAAATACTCAAGCTACTGAAATAAATGTTATATGCTAGATGTTTGTCTTTGTTTATTAATAAAATACCCAATCCAAATAATCCAATTGTGTGTTTTTGTTTGAAAAGATCTAAATCTTTTCTTTTGAACCATATGAAGATGTGATTGTCATCAGTTTGTGAAGTTTAATGGTTAGGCAACTCTATTATGAGTGCACTCAATGATCATTCAAGGCATCAGCTTACATTAAATTCTTGTGGGAATTAGCCTCAGAAAACGTAATTATGGTGTCCAATAGAAGTTTTGATACATCAAATAACAGTTTAATATGAAAAATATGAAGCAAACCCAACAATGCCTTACTCCCAACTAAATTGGGGTCAGCTCCTTGGCTTTCTAACTATTTGGGAGGCAAACAAATTGAATAATGCTTCTACAGTACTTCATGCTGCAACTAATCGTACGATTTAATGAGTGCATTAATGGACCAGTTTAGCTTGGATTACTTGATTGATATACTGATATAGGCTGTGTTTCTTTTGCAGATGGTTGAGCCAATGTTGAAAGCAGCTACGTATCCTTTGTTTATTGATTAAATAGTTACTTGTACATATTGTATGTTTATAAAATAGAAAATACTTTGTTGAAAGTTGCCCTGTTTTACTCATAGTTGGGCTTTTTTGTCTGTTTTTTCAACTTTTAAGTCTTTTTATTCATTTAAAATCAAGCATCTATAGAAATGAAATAACTAATTTCCCTTTTTCTTATCATGAAAGAAAAATATTTTCCCTTTCTTTTGTTTTGGCACCTTTAATTGGGCCATTTTTTTGGCATGCACTCTGTAACTTTGATACTTGTAAACAGTTTATTAGCTGGATGATGCAATAGTAAGTTTCCAACTTGCATAATATTTATTTAAAAAAAATTATGTAATGTTTTCACCCTTGACTATTGTTAAGTGAGATATCTATCTTGCTTGCTCGATCCTTTTTTATTGGATTTTCTCTGACCATTTTGGCTCTACTTGCACGCCTTCGAGTTTTGGTTCAACAAGTAAGTTTCTATTCTTCATCTAAAACTGAATCAGAGTTGACAATTCTCTGGAGAATTCAAGCCACGTTGTGTTGGTTTGAGGCATACAACCTTTTTAATCGAGTTGGTTTATGTAGGAGCCCCATCTAGAATACCCATATTCCTAACGTAAGAAATTTGGATGTTATATGTGAAGAAAAAGGCATAGATGCTTGTCATGGGTACACAGTGTATCTTCCAGCAGCAGTTAGAAAATGAAATTAAATGAAACTAGGCTTTTTATCAGGCAAGGATCCCTGCTACCCAACTAAGAAAGGAAGTTACTACTCTGGACATAGTTCTTACCCATCTATAGATGGGTTCTTTTGCCAGGAACCTTGTAACTCAACTAGTACATTCTGGTGTATCCATTGGAGACATCCAGGGTTCAAATCCTTCTCTTCTCCAACTATTGAATTATAAAAAGTAAAATAAAAAAAGATGGGCTCTTTTCTAGAAATTGTGGCACTATCCTTTTTTTATTATCTTTATGGATACACGATCTAATACATTTGGGTATATTATCTCTTTCTCACTCACTCTCTCTCTTTTAATGAATAAGTAAGAATTTTATTGAAAGTAGTTAAAGAGCACATCAAAGTACACAACCTGTGAATTTGAGAGGGACCAACAAAAATGACACTAATCAAGAATTAACTGTAGCAAATTATAGAATGAATGACCACTTAAAAGTAACCTTCCAATTATATTCAAGGAATGTCAGAAGATCCATCTTGTAGCTCGTTTAATTCCTTAAAAGTGTCTAGCTAGTGCAGTCTCTTATTTCAGTGGCTCATTATTTTGGAGTTGAAGTTCTTAGATTTGTATTGGAGCTTCCTGCTCTTAGTGTGTAACTAAGCTGTGCTTTCCAATTTACTTGTGTTCCTTTTTACAGATACTACTTGATGTTGTTTCAGTATTCAAAATGGTTTCTTCTCTCGCCCAGAAGAAGCAATCAGTAAAGATTTCCCAAGAAGGAATTGAGGTTGGTACCTGTGTAGGTGCTATGAATTCTTCTGGTTATTTTATTTTATTTTTTTCTCTTTTTAGATGGCTTTTTGCATATGAATTTCTTTTCTCGTTTTCTTACCTTAATTTTTTTTTTCTTGTCTTGTTATGACCCTTGCAGATCTTCAGGGAATATTATCCAAACAATGAGGAGTTTGCTACCCTTGAGTGTGTATGGAAATCAGATAAGTTTGTATTACTTGAGAGGGCACATAAGAGCAAGACTGGAAGTCAGGAGGGGGATCTCATAGAAGACATTTCTTTAGGAGCATCTGCTGTGAAGTATCAAAGTATTGAGTCTTTTCTTGGAGGTAAGCATTTTCATGGCTTCCCTCTTTTATTTTTGTCCTCACCCCCTCCCTCTTTCCTTATTCTTTTCTAGAAAAATTAGTTTGGTGTAATTGCATGTTCTATACGTCTTACAACTTCCTATGCAGCAAGAATATTCTTCATTCATTCATCTATATCATTTACACGTTGTGTTTTTTTTATTCTGATGTAATAAGATTGATATTGCTGCTGAATTTGTTCATCAAGTAATCACAAACAGTGGCTGTCCCTGCTATAATTGACTCTGGAAATTCATTGGGTGAAATGTGTCTTCATTGAATAATTTTACCATCTATTGCTGAAGAGTGATTTACCAGGGTCTGATAAATTGTGTACAAGATCCAAAGGAATTCCACGTACTCAAGGTTACAGTTTCCCTGGGTTTATTATATGTAGTGAGGTCCTAGGGCTCAATTGGATTGTCAGCAGACTCAAACACTAACTCCATGTGTGTGTATCCATTTGGTAGGGTAGGAACCAGATAAATATTATTACTTCTAATCATGAATCATAATTTAGTCTGTCATAAATATACTACTAAATAGAATGTAATTCTGTCTATAATTTCTAGTTTTCTACAGCTGGTTTCCTGCTATCTGCTTTTTTATGGGATCTTATTGCTATTGTTTTTCACAAAGTCCTGAATGGCTCTTTTGTAGACAATGAAGTTGTTCCCATTAGGGTTGATGCAGCCCAAACGGACAAAAAAGATCCATCTCATATCACGGAGAACAAGACTGATTTACTGACAGGCTCTTCCCTGGAGAGTGACGATGGGAAGGCAGTTGAAAGCTGTACAGAAGTAGGAGATGGGAAGGCAGTTGAAAGCTATGCAGAAGTAGGAGACGGTTCAGGCATTGCAGCTGCCCCAAGCAAGAAACTTCCACCGGAAGATGATTTGCTTACAGCCACAAAGACCTCTACAAGTTCAGATGTGTTAAAATCTAAGGCCGGATCAAGAAAAGTAGCATTTGTGTCGGTGAAAAATCCTCCAGCATCAACAGCAAATGTGAAAAATCCTCCACTGTCAGCCACCAATATTACCACATTCGACTTCAAGGAAAAAGAAACCAATACTGATAAAATGGAAGATCCATTTTTCAGTTTGCTCAGTGGTGGAAGTTTAAAGGACAGTCTCTTCTAGTTATTATTATTATTATTATTATTATTATTATTATTATTTTCATTATTATTTTCCCTGGAAGATAGTCTCTTCTAGTTATTAATCAGCTTAGCAGGCAATTTTGTTACTGAAAATAATCTCATTTATTATTCTTTCCATATTATTCTTTGACTTTAAGGTAGGGGAAAGCAGTCTAAAGAAATCCCAATGCCATCTTCTCAAGATATTTTGCTTGGAAGTCAATTTTAATATTCATTGATTTAGACACTGCACATATCTAAAGAAATCCCAAATTTAATATTAAAGTATGGCTTATTTAAAAAATTACAAAATTATTAGAAATTACTAAAAATATTAGTATATATAAGTTTTACAAACTTATTATGCCACGTAAATGACTTAAAAAATAGTTTTACACATCTAGGTGTCCTTAACATTTTGGTAAAAATTTAATAATTAAAAAAATTAAAAACTTCATATTTCTCCCCTCAGCCTTTCTCTCTCATGTTCTTCGTCTACCATCTCCTAGAAAATACCCACTATCAAACTCTAATTCAACTGACTCATTTGCACAATATTAGCGTCTCTTATGAGTCAGAATCAACGATGAATAACTTTATTCAATTTCAAAATATTTTCTAAAGTCCCCCCTTTTGTTTCAATTTCACTAGGGTTTCAAATCTAAATATAATTTTGATCTTCTTTTCAAACCTAATTCAAAATTTCCACAATGCATATGAAGCCCTATGGAAAAAGACGAAAGAGCAACAACTCCATATACCACCAAATCTAGATCCTATTTGAATCGACTACAAAGCAATGGATTACAATTGTTTCAGATACTAATAAGTTATAAGGATTCAAACAAAAAATTAGGTGTGTTATTTGAAAGTTCAACAATTAAGGCATGAAAGTTAGAAATTTTCAAATATTTGAAGAATTTTAAGTATTATATATAGGTTTTATTATCTGGGAAAAAAAATGAAAGAAATATTGGTCCTTCTTCTTTCTCTGCCCTGAACTAGTGGCAGTCATTGTGAGAATCATTGTTGCTTGTCACATTTGTTGCACTCAAAATCTTCTTTGTCATGGGTTGCTTGCACCAAACCTTAGACTTCTCTTAGCTCTTGATTTTTGTTGAGTATTCCCAGCATATTTTGTTGGCTCTGAGGTATTCTGGCAACTTGATCGGAAAACTGGAAAACGGTGAAGTGAAAGGGAAATACTTACATAGGGAATTACTTACATAGGGGAAGAGAGGGTGGGGCTGAAGCCAATATATTTTTTTCCATAAGAATAAATAAAAATCAATTAAAAATGACATAAGACACTTAAGTTGCCACATCAATTTGTAAGTACCTTTAGTAAATTAAAAAATGTTACATCATTATTCTGTTAGCCACATAGACAATCTCACTAACGATAGTTAACAGAAGGACTAATATCACTTAGTTTTAAAATTTGAGGGATTAATAGTGCTCACTTGAAACTTGAGGGACCAATTGCGCTCATAGGATAAATTTCAGGGACCAATAATGTGGTTTCGCCTTCTTTTTAAATTGGATGTTTGTGCCAAAACAAACGTTGGATTTGAAACAGTGTATTAAATTGGTACTGGATCAATATTGAAAATTTCAAAAGGAAACTTTGATTTTCTAATTCACAATCCTTTGGAAACTTAGTGACAACTTTGTTGAACCTAAAAGAGCGTATATTTCCTGTAGGGTCAAGAATTGTAGCCCAAACCCAAGAAATATGGAATATGAGCCCAACAAGCCCAATACAATGAATTTGTAGAGAATGGGTGAAAGAGCTGGGCTGATGTTGAACTCAACAACGTCTAATAAAGGGTCAACAGATAAATAAGTGCAAGAACAAATTTGAAACTTGAATAAATTGTTGTCCGAGGAGACAAACGTTTGTTTATATAATTCTCAGAGTTACAGTAAACCTTCTTTCTTTCTTCCTCTTTTCCTTTTTTCTTCCCTCTCCTTTTATGAGAGGTCCTTTACCTTTATATAGTTTTCTTGTTGTCTATCTTGATCATACACTTATTTTTCATCTAAGCATTCCCTTGAGTATATGTCCCATCAGGTATCTTCTTTAGTTCTCCATGAGTGGTGGTAGCTGAAACTGCACTGTTCAGGGGTCTTCTCCACATAAATGCGGCCAAAAAAGTTGCTGCAGTACATTTAATGCGGTGGTAGCAGCTTTTCCTTTAGATATTTCTCTCTTCTTATCATCTTTATAAGTGTATGAAGTTTATCCTTATCGATGGAACTTCCTGGAAGATTGCCTAAGCCACCCAAGTATTTGCTTGACTAGTATTCTTCGTATCCAAGAAGGATATACTCCTCGGACTATATTCCTCTATCACTTCCTTGCATGGTTCTCCAGTTTGGGGCATTTCCCAATTATTTGCTCCTCCTCGGACGTACCTATATCTTCAAATAGGGCCCAAGGCCCAATATATAAATTTGGGCTTTTATCCCCACATTTCCCATATAAAAGTTTGCATCTAATCATTATGAGGCATAGAAGCACTATTCCACCATCTCCTTAATAAAATAAGTAAATAAATAAAAATAAATTAAAGAGAACAAAACAAAATATTATAAAAATATAAATTAAAGTAGTTGTGACGGCTATTTGAAGTAGTGAGGTGACTCAACAAATTATAAAACCGTTTAATAAAGGACAAAGTTTTCTTTCAAACTAGGTTGGAGGAAAGTTCCTCTAACCTATTAGGTGACAAGTTAAAAATTAAATTATTCATGTATACTTTTAGTAACATGACTTATTTAATAGTCATGTGATTTACTTAAATAATTTAATAAATTGTGATATCCTTATACATGTGAACGGTCTTATAAACCGACATGTAATAAGAGGAGATTTCTACTTAGTTTAGAGGAAGATTTTTTCTTTCAATAATGATGATAGAAAAAGTGTTCATTATCATTGATTTATCCATTTATGTGTTGTTGATGCTCATTTTGAGGCCCAACAGCAGGAAGAAGCTCAGTAATATGGGCAGAGAAGAGTTATTAGATTGTTAGAAAAATCATTAACCCTGAATGGCAAGAACAATGGTTCATAGGCCCATAAAGTACATAAATGGGCCTTGAGGAAAGTAAACGGGCCTAAAAGAACTTAGAGAGAGAAATAGTAAACCCATGGGCATTATGTGATGTAGAAAAGTGAGAATGGGCTGTATCAGGCCCGAAGTAATGAAGTAAGAAAGTAAGGGGTTAATGGAAAACCCATAAACCCCAAGGATGAAGGATAAGGTAATCGGACCAAGGAAACCCAAAAGAGTTAGTAAAAGCCTATGGGTATATAGAATTAGAAAATGGACCAAGGATGCCCAAGAAAAGCAAATAGGCCAAGTATGCCCAAGAAGAAAGAAATGGGACAAAGGAGCCCACAAGCAATGTAATGGGTTAAGAAAAGCCCAAAGTAGCATAAGTATAAGTTCAATGACCATATTAAGTCATTGAGAGAAGAATAGGCAGCAAACCCAAAGAAGCCTAACAAGCACAGGTTAAATGACACCACAACAAGAATAGCAAAAAGATTGCGGAAGGAGCAAAGAATGGGCTGAAAGGGGGAAAACCCACTATCAAGCAAGGCCCAACCCTTGAAAGGAACAAGCTAATAAAGAATGGAAAATCAAAAAATATTTCACGCCATAAGAGGTCAAGGATGAGCGGAAGAATACACAGACGAGCCTCTAGACCACGGCAAACGCATGTGCAACGAACAAGCTTTTGGTATACATGGGAAGTGGAGCACGCGCAAGGCCCAGACACCACCAGCCTATACCCAGCCAATACAGGAGTGGTGGGTCATGGGTTAGAGGTAAGAGAGGGTATGGTTTAGTAGAGGGGAGAAGGGAAAACCTATTCTGGGGTTCCCGCTTATATTCTTTTGGGAGTGATGTCCTATTGGGATGACATACCACCCAAAAGAATGAAGGATGAGTTAGAATCACTAGGTGCATGCCATGAGGGATAGTAGGGGAGAATGCCACGGTAAGTAAACAAACAAAATAGTATTCTTTGTTTGGTAATAGGCAGTGGCACACCTAGCAGAAATAAGTGGTGGTGGCTGGACAACTGACAAACTAGTGGGTAGTCGAGAGGAATACCCTAAACTAGACAAAAGTGGTTAAAGAATAAAATGGTAAAATCAGTCACAACAGACAATATATAAAAGGCCCTCGCCGTGCACAATATCATGACAAGAACAATAGCAACCACTAGGAGAGAATCACAACACTACTATCGCCATAACACCACATGAGCAAGCATTAAGAAAGAAAAGAAAAGAGAGGGAAAGAATCAAAGTAACAAAACGGAGAGAAAAGAGAAAAGAAACATAATGTAAAATAGTAGGCATGCACCAATAGGTTAATCCATTCCCTCCCTCTAAAAGCCTACCCTTTATCGAGGATAAAGAACCCGTTTGGGCACAAGCTATTTAGGTCCGTCACCTCAAAGTGGGTAATTTCTACGGCAGGATCATCTTGTGGGGTTATCCACGTTGAGGAAATGGTTCCCTCCTTGGCCTCTGCCCCGTAACAAAATTGAACACAGCAAACTGATCTTTCATTCTTTGATTTTATCACTTCTTGCTATTGTTTCTTATTTTGTCTTTGCAATATCACCTATAATGTGTTCATTTTCCCTATTTTAACTAAGGATCCCTTACTTGTTTTGCCTAACAAGAAATGTATTTCTTTTATTATTGTTTTATTGCATTTATCTACCATAACTTTTCTGTAGCAACTTCATATGTCATGGGCATGTGACTAAAAGTTTCGGCAAACGAGGCATAATTTGTGCGTAAGCCGGACCACGGTGAGTTGCAACTGGACCGGTCACGGCTTTCTTATCCAGAACATTTGGGCCTAGTACAGCAGAAGACAGTCCAAACCAAAATCACAAAAAGGCCCACCACATGTGTCTATTTTGATAATTAACATTAAATTCATCAACTATCTATTATATTTTTATATAGGTTTAAGTTGTACAAAAATAAAGTATGGACAAAATTTGGCTATAAATTTAGTTATAGTTAATATATATATATATATATATATAGATTTTTTTTTTTGGAGAAAGAGTCAATATATTTTTATCAAATGTGATAAATCTATTATTTGGCTATAAATTTAGTTATAGTTAATATATATATATATATATATATAGATTTTTTTTTTTGGAGAAAGAGTCAATATATTTTTATCAAATGTGATAAATCTATTATTAGATTACATTTTCTTTTTACATCATCCATGTTTAAAAAATTTCTAAAAGATAAAAAAATCAATAACTATCATTAATTAAATGTTTAAATTTCAAAATTTTGTAATATAAAATTATGTATAAAAACAAGTTTATAAATTGAATTGTAAATAGTATTTGATTGACACAAAAATTGATATACAAGTTAAAAACATAAAAAAACACAAAATCCAACTACAAGATTTTCAAAAAATGTTAATTTTTTCCGTGAGAGTCGTGGCCAAACTGTGTCGAATGAGTATATTCGTTTAAGGGCCTGGCCGACGTAGGAATAGTCAGACCAAGACGATGATGTGTCAAAGGATTTCATTTTTGATTTGTAGTATCTGGTTGAAGAAAGAGCTAAACGGTAGTTAATAGTGGATGTAATGTAAGATCACTGTACAACTAGACATGTGACCCCAGAAAGATATGAGTCATATGAACGACAAAACAAGCACAACAACACACACACACACACACACACACACACACACGGAGAGTCAGAGAAACTGAGAAAAAAAAAAAGAGTTTGTGACAGTGGATGTGAAGACTCTGAAGCTTAAAAAAAGAAAAACAATAAAAGAAATGGTACAAGTTCTTCTTCAGTCATCACCACTACTCCTCCAATGTTGTTCCTCTTCTTCTCCTCCCATTCCTAGGTAATCATCTAACAGTTTTGGCTTTAAAAAATTGCAACTTTCATGCTCTAAACTTATCTTCTTCCTGATTTCTTTGTTAATTTTATTCTTTTCTTTTTTGGGTTGATTTTTATTTTTATGTGCTTTGTTCATGTAAGAGAGAAGAGATTGTGAAATTGGATATGAGGAAATTAGAGAAACAGAGAGAATTTGTGAAAATAAGTCAAATTTGATTACAATGGAGATACATAGGTTGAAGGTTGTAAACTCTACACTCTTATGGTAAGGAATGGTGCAATGTGAAATGGGTAGACATCTTTTTTGTGAATCTGTTTTAGTAAATGTGGGAAAATGTTTTGGGTATTGATGATCAATACGTATGGACTATGTTTCAATTCTGTTTTGTTTTTTTCTTTTTCCCACTCTCAATTTTTAGGAATTTTTGTATGGAAACAGTTAATGATGGCTGGTGAATCTTCTGATTTTTATGTAAGTGGAATAGGTTGAAGGTAGTTTAGAATTTGGTGGACTAGATTTTGATATCCGGGTAGGACTAGGACACAATCAATGGTGACAAGTCAAATGTGATTGATATTTGGAGTGCATCATCTATGAGGCACTTAAAGGTGTGAAGTTTTCACATAAATTTTGGCCGTACTCCATGCTTTTACTTGTAATTCCCATGTGCCACTGAAGAACTCCAACAGGCCAACCATGATGTTTTCCCATCTTTATGTAGTTCCAAGTACATAATTACGTGTATTGTCTCTCCACTTTCTGATTCATGAACAATTAGGATATATATACTCTATGTGTTTTCCATAAAATTTACAGAAACGACAATATTTTGCTGCCCAAACAGGGCAATGGGAGGAAAAATAATGTTCAAGTTCTCTTCTGAGCAAACTTTATCAAGTAAGCGTGTGACCAAACATGTACTATCTGGGCTTGCTGCTTCGTTAATATTTCTATCTCAGAGAAACCAGGTCAGTAAACAAGATACTGTATGTGCTAGCATTGAATGGTTGGAATTTTGATGCAGAGTTCCTAACTTTAAATGAAGGCCTCTATTTCCTTCACTACTTGGTATGTAATAAGTTGCTATGCATAGAAGATAGGCATAGAGAGAGGGACCAAACTATTGTCATGGGCTCCATATTACAAAGATTATAGGCCAAAATTTACTTATGGTAACAATAGTTTTAATCCCTTCCCTTCCAAATATACTCAGAAGCTTGTTAAAAAGAGATAGTCTGGCTTTACGTTTGCTTTAAGTGCTGATTTTATTGGTATTTTTCTGTACTGTTTTCATATAAACCTTAAAATTTGAAGATGTTCTAGTTGGGTTGATTTTTATAATTTATAAGGAATCTCATACCAGATTAGATGGGCTAGTGAACTTGCAAGAGCTAGAGATACAAGATTATTGCAATAAACTAGGCAGATATCTCCATATGATGAACATGATCTGTTTCTATATCAGCCTATTTTTCGTGGGCAGGTTATTGCGGCAGATTTATCTTATCGCCCCAATATATGCCAGCTTGCTAGTGCACCAGATGGTACATTAACTCTCCCACTTGTTGAGGGGTCTGATGAAAGAAGTGGGATGCTAATGATGATGAGAGGTATGACAGCCAAGGATTTCAACCCCATTAGATATTCTGGAAGATGGTTTGAGGTTGCTTCACTCAAACGTGGATTTGCTGGACAAGGTCAAGAAGACTGTCACTGCACTCAGGTATGCTAAGGATAGATATGATAGTGACTTGCATTGAAGACTGTCACTGCACTCGCGCTAATGTGTATCTATCGAGATAGTGGTTTGCATGACAAAATTAAGCCTATTTTCTTACCCACTTTAGTACATTTCTAATTGGCCCTTCATATCCAAATTTATCATTGTATGAAAGCATAAAAGACGTGTAAAAGAATCTCCAACTTCCTGGTTGACAAAAGAAATGTTGGGCTGTAGCTAGTTCAAGTGGCAACCACTTGTTCGTCCAGTGCAGCTCAGAGATTCATTTTGTGGATGATGCAATAAAGGAGTTATATTGGAATCCAAAACATATATTTATATTCTGGTCTCTAAAATATATAGGGATCTTTCTTTGTCCTATTTATAAAAAAATACTACACTGGTCTTTCAGTCAATACTTAATGCCTACAGATTTCAGGTGCTATATATACTTATTTATCAAATTACAGGGTGTATATACATTTGATATGGAGTCACCCTCTATCCAAGTCGATACCTTTTGTGTTCATGGGGGCCCCAGTGGGTATATTACTGGCATTAGGGGAAAGGTTCAGTGCCTTCCAGAGGATGATTTGGAGAAAAATGAGACTGAGCTAGAAAAGCAGGAGATGATAAAAGAGAAATGTTATCTTCGTTTTCCAACATTACCATTTATCCCCAAGGAGCCTTATGATGTGATTGCTACTGATTATGACAACTTTGCTCTTGTTTCAGGAGCAAAAGACAGAAGCTTTATTCAGGTAATTGTATATTAGGATAAGACAATGTCAAGAACTTGTTAGTCATGTTTATTTGTCAAGTATCACATTGTTGTCACTTCTTTCATAGTCAGTCAAATCTTTTTTCTAGTTATGAAGGTTATAAGAGTAGTTGATGTAAATTTGTAGAGGGAAAACTCTGATGAGAATGTTGAGCAATTTCAACTATTGCCATTGCTATTACTGGACTTTGATAACTTTAGAATAGAATTGAGTAGCAAACATGTCAACTTGATGTATTCTAATGGTTGTAATCAGTAATTTGTTTCAGAACTGTCCATATGTAATTTGTCTTTCTTTTTGATCATCCAAATTTCAATAAAGTATACTCATTGATTTTAGAGTGTGATCTCATAATATTTATGACCAATCTGTTAATAAATGTTGTTGGCATCCAATATTGAAAATCTCCTTATTTAAAGTATATTCTTTGGTATCAATATTTTTCAGATCTACTCAAGGACACCTGACCCTGGACCTGAATTCATTGACAAGTACAGAACTTATTTGGAAAACTTTGGGTACGATCCAAGTAAAATCAAGGATACTCCACAAGACTGTGAAGTAATGTCAAATGGTCAGTTAGCTGCAATGATGTCAATGTCTAGAATGCAACAGGCTCTAACAAACCAATTTCCTGACCTAGAATTGAAGGGTTCTGTTGAATTTAATCCATTTACAAGTGTATTTGATACTTTGAAGAAGCTCCTTGAGCTATATTTTAAGTAGTACTGAGTTCAAACAAATTGTGGTGTTCTTTTATACTTTACACTGACAACAGAATACACCAGATTATTTTTCCTATAAATCTTAATTGTTCAATATTATTTTCTTGATAACTGCTTGCAAAATGCAGACACTTGTACAGTATTGAAAAAACGGATTTATGATCAGTTCAATATAAGATTAACTACTTGCAAAATGCATGTTGCTTTAGTAATGCATGAACTACCTCAGACCAAAACTGTCCGTCAAAACCTGACATTTTTTAACAGAACTTTACCTGAAACTTCAATGTCGTGGTTACATGCACACACACACACAGTGGCTCCGTTTCATATTTCATGACTAAAATTTATTTCTAAAAATCGTTGCTTTAGGGATTTACTTGAACGTGACAAAATTATTATAAGTTCCACTTTTGGGTCATTAACAATTGCTAATGTCTCCTTGTCTTGTTTGGACATAGTTGTTTGAGATCTCATAAAACCAATTAATTAGATTCTATGCCTCTAAAGTAGGAGAAAGTATCTCTTGTTACATCTTTTTACCATCACATGGTATTTACTCATGGCTTGTTACAAGACTACTGACTTGATATGTAACAAGAGTTACTTTCTCCCAAATTAGAGCAACAAATGATTAAAACAAGTCTATTACTTTAATCCAATATCAAACCATTCAAAGTTCACATGTATATTGTGTGATAGGGGAATAACACAACTTTGACATGATTTAGTTTCATTAGTAGTGGCAGTATTTTAAATACCATTAGCCTTTTAGAAATGTATAACACCTTCCGAAGGATATAAAAATGCTCAAATAAATAAAATCTAAAATTAGGTAATTATATGGCACTATTAGCTGAGATATTGAAGGATAACAAAATTTATATTTATATAATACTAAAAGCTAAAACGTAATATTTAATATTGCTACTTTCACGTTAAGCTAAATTAGTAGCTACGTCATTTCCATCTTCTTTTTTGAATTTTTCTTACAATTTTAAAATAATTTTTATCAGTTTTAAAATACTAATAAATATAAAACAATTCTTAGTCCTATTTCCACCATAAAGCCCACTTCTTATAACTTTAATTCCACCATAAAAGCCCAAATCCAAAACCTTTTCAACCAAAACCCTTTGTGAAACCTTTTGTTTTCACGGTTTCAACTTTCTATTTTTCCTTTTCTTTTGTTGCACAGTTTCAAATTCCTATCTCCCCACCTTTTGTTTCACCATTTCAAATTTAGTTCCTTCCCCTTCTCCAATTTCTGTTCTACGGTTTCACATTTAGTTCACACCAGCCTCTATCTTCCTTCCTTCCTGGCTTCCTCTCCTCACAATATATAAATATTAACAGAAGCTGCATGATTCAATTGATGTATCTCTAAATCCTAGTTTCTTTTATGCTCTATTCTTTTGCTTGATTTTTTTTTTTTTTTCCTTTTTACATTTTGTTACTGTCAGCTATGATGTGGATGAATGTTTCTTAGGGTGTTGAAATTTTGAGGGGCCAACCCCATCACCCTCAAAGTGTTCGACCAAATGCTTGAGCACTGAAAAAGGGGCTTTAACTAAAGGAACTTTCAGTTGTCAGTCAAGTAGTAATGGACTAGGAAAGGTAACATGCCATAACATGTTTCTGATTTTTTATTTATTTTTAAATGAGACACGTTTCTCATTTTGATCATCAAATATGTATACAAGTTTCTTGCTTATTGTCTTACTTAGTTGTGTGCTTTTGTTAACCGTATAATGTTATAGATTGATTTAATTCAATATACATCTATTTCTGGTTAATTCTATGGTTTTAAAAAGCAGTACGATCAAAGAGCCGAAATAGAGAGTAATTCTCAGTTTTATGGTCGGACTGATAGTCAAACTGATGATATCATAAATAATTAATTAATAATTATAAAATATAAATAAATAAATAATTTTGTAACTAATCATTTTAACTAAAAAATTAAATTAAATAATAGTAAAACATCAAACCTTAACTTTAATTTATATATTAGACAGCCAAACTCAAGCCCACTACAAAAAGTATTTTAGTTATTCTTTCGGTTTTCAAATAACAAAAAGTCACTAGTGAGTACATTATACACAAAGGCTGTGTTTGAATTGGGCATAAATCATTTCAGGAAATGGTTTTCCACATTTTCCGCGTGTTTGGCTATTCCGGAAAATAGAATTTTTCGGAAAATCACTTCCAATTTTCCTTTACACAACGGAAATCATTTTCAGTACCTATTTTAAATTCAAAGTATTTCCGGAGAGAGAGAGAGAGAGAGAGAGAGAGAGGAAGAAACGGAGCAACCCACGAACCCAGAATCAGAGCCGGCGACCCACCGCCACGAGTCGTCGACCCACGACCCATCGATCTTCGAACCAGAGCCGGCAACCCATGAACCCAAAGCCCAAAGCGTTCGACGTTCGACCCATCGCCTTCAACCTTCGACCTTCGACCTTCGACCCATGGCCTTTGACCCAGACCTTCGACGACCCAGACCTTCGACCCAGATCTCATCGTCGACCCAGACCCAGACGGTGATCCATCGCTCTCTCTTCCTCGATCTCGTCGACGACTCAGTTTTGTTTTTTTAAAGTTTGATTGTTGTTGTTGTTGTTGTTGTGTTGTTGTTGCCGGAATTTGCGTTATTGTTGTTGTTGTTGCCGGAATTTGCTGCCAGAATTTGTTGTTGAATTAGCTGTGATGTTGAAATTTTTTGTAATAAAATTTGTTTGGATGCTGAGAAAATGTGAAAAAATTGTAGGAAAATAGCATTTTCCTAATAGAACCAAACACATGAAAATATTTTCCACAACAATTTTCATAATATGACCAAACACTTGAAAATATTTTCCTTTTCCGGAAAATAGCATTTCCAGAAAATAGGTATTTTTCGGAAAATATTTTACAGGAACCAAACGGACCCAAAGAAAAAAAGAAAAGAAAGAAAGCAGTGCAAGTTAGAAACAATCTTTGATTTTTTTTTTTTAATATAAACTCTGTGATTGTAATTGCTGTTTTAAAGCCAATTGGGATCTCAGCATATTTGGGTCTCCTTTGCTTCAACCATTGTTGTAGGTTCTTGATTTATTTTTGACGAATCTTTCTTCCACTATTTGATTTTCATAAATTTCTTCACTATGGAATTTGAGAGGTTGCTCAATGCTTTGTTAGTGCACTTTGATTCATTGTTTATTTTTTTGCTCACAATTTAAATGTGGTTGTTGGTTTTTGAACAACTTATACGGTTAGTATTTGTTTTGGTATTCTTAAATTATTGCTTTTGGTTATGATTCTGTTGTGGTTGTGTTTTGTATATGGATTTTTCCTTAATTAAATTTGTGTGGCTATTTAATTGATTGGTAGATTGGTTTAGAATTGATATTGTTTCAATGATGTCTAGTGATTATATGACTTATTAGATTTTTTTTTTTTTGGGAGAATCCTATTAATTAAATTTAGGATGTTGCTAGTTAATTGTCATGTAAGCCAAATCTAAGTTTAATATTATAATTTTCCTCTACAATTCAAAGATGATGCACAGTAAATATATGTAAGCCTAATTTGTAGACTTTGTCCAATCCCCTAATGTATTAATTATTCAAAAGAGTGTAAGCCAAATGCGTCTGTCAGGAATGGTTTTTTACTTAATTTTATATGTTGTTATAGTGATTTTACTCTTAAGGTTTAGAATTTTTAGACAAATTTTGCAGCAGGTGTTTTGGGTCAATAACCAGTATAGGTTTGGGTGTGGAGAAGAAAATAGATGGATTGAATGCTGTGTGTTAGGGTAATAAGCAAGGATAAGGTTTAATTGGAGTTAGAGGCTGAGGTTGTTGCATTTTGTAATGCCCAATTTGATTGATTGTGTGATGTGTGTGGATATGTGATGAGTCCCACATCAGACATTTACTAGGTTGAACTGAGCTTTATTAACTACAAAGAGCTTCAATTGTGATTAATCCTTTTGAGATATAGCACAGATGAAGCTAGCGTTTTTCCTTGAATCGTTACATATGGTATCAGAGCCGGTCCAGTAACCCCATGTGGGCTCGGAGACATTACTCCACAAAGTGGGCCCTAATGAGGACGTTAGGGATTTAAACGGGGGAGATTGTAATACCCCAATTTGATTAATAGTGTGATATGTGTGGGTGTATGATGAGTCTTACATCGGGTATTTACTGGGTTGAACTAAGTTTTATTAACAACTACAAAAAACTTCAAGTAGTAGGTATTGGGTATTGGTATATTGATAAAGTTTAGGCTGCTTCATTTACAACATCAATATAAAGTTTGGGGGATGAACCAGATTAATTTATAAAAAAAGGAATGTGATAAGCTAGCCTTGTCTAAGGCTAATGATGGTTGCTAGGACATAAAGATCATGGGCAGTGCAAACGTTGAAGCAAAGGAAGCCATCACTGATGATAGAATCAGTTTCATTATTGTGAACTATAATAAATGAGTCTTACGAGAAAGAGAGAGTGAGGAGGAATATGAGAAGAATGGGAGGGGGTTCATTTAAGGCATACGGATCTTGGAAAGTGCTGGTGTGGACTAAATGCTATGTGGCTAAAGATCACTTGGACCTGCATGTTATGATACTACAGTTTGCATGGTATGCTAAGCGATAAGTTCTATATGTGATTTTTGTTTTGGAGAACATGAGTATGAATTGTCTTTTATCCGTTTTCCTTTTGAGCATAGTTGCTACAGTAGACATAAATTAATCGATAAGTTTCAAGATATAAAACTTTAAACTTGTGATTGGTGCATAAGAGAAGCAATGTTAGTAGTAGCTTTACTTGAATTTGATATTTCTCTGATCACAACTTTTTACCTTAGCAAAGTGTGAAAAAGATTGTGTCCTTAACATTGTTTAATTTGACAACTTTTTAAGTGCATGACATTATCTTATGAATATTACATTCGATAGCTTCCTCATGCATCACACGGATTAACGACTAGTTCTAATAAAGTTTTAATTTGGAGACTCATGTTTGTCTATCGGAGGTGGCAATTGGTTGGGTTGGCTGGATTAGATGAGTTTTGAATTAAATCATAAATAAGTTAAGTATATAATTACACAATTTCCCATTTATCTATTTATTACCAATTTAAATATATAGTATATAAACCTTACCCAACCCATTTAACCTCATAGATTCAGATTTTAGTAGTAATAACTTGTAAACCTAATATAGGGATACCTCAGTAATTTTACAAAACTAATGAGATACAATCATAAAGAAAGTATTGGAAATATAGATTTATCCCACACTTTTTCCGGATCCAAACAGGGCCCTATTAGATTAATTCTTGATACACTTAAATTTTTTTACTTTTCAGCTTCATTTCCACTTTCTCCTTTGTTGAGCCACTCTCTTTTAGTGTTTGTATTTTTCTCAAGTTTTTTATACACTGTTGATTTCTAGTGTCCAAAGTTTCTACCATTGACAACGTTAACCACCACCATTAACCTCATGAGTACATTAGGCTCCTCCTCTCAGGCCAATTGTGTAATTTTAGTAATTGGATAATTTTCTTTTTTCATTTCCATTGAAGATCTGAGCATCAAAAGTATGAGAGTTTTGTTGTTATTTTCGGTTTTATGTACTGGTCATTGGAGTTGAAGCCTTGAAGGTGAAGTGGTTGAAGGAGGAGAGGGAGGAGCTTGAGGGAGGAGACATAGATTATTGATCTGATGAAGGATTGAAGACATAGACTATTAATTGTGAAAATCACTAAGGGGCTATTTTGATTTGGTTGTAAATATGTAAATATACAGATTTAGATCAACAAAATTCTCTCATTCTTGTTCAAAATTGTCAATCTCCTGTTAAAAAAAAATGTCAGTCTCCTATGTTTAGATCTGTATATGTTGGATTTCATGAGTTTTATTTATTTAATTATTTATTTTTAAAAATCTTGGGTTTATTACTAATATTAGCATAGGTGAAAAAGGAAGATGGGTATCCAACTAATTTACCCATTAATACCCATGGGCACCCAATATGACCTATTTAACCAATTTTTCCTTAATTGGGTGGTTAAGATTTACTTAGAATATAGGCGGATCATGGACGGGTTAATGGGTTTTGGTTCATTTTTTGCCACCCTAATGAAGGTGAATGTCCACCCCTTGCAGTCAAACATATCATCAAATTGTGACAAATGATGCATTACACACAAGCCTATTTATAGCAAGTAGATTGAGTTTAAGAAGATAGAATTTAACACCAATACGTAAATTCGTTTTATACTTTATACACCAAAAATGATCTGCTATGAAATTACACATAGATGAATGACATAGCATCCTTAGCTGTACTCACAAAAAATCATGGAGTCTAAGATTAAGAAGCAGTTGAATTAGTGGCCAATAGGACTGTGATCCAAGTCACACAGTCCACGGAGCCAATTTTCCTAAATTTCGGGCAGAAGATCTTTGGGTATTAAATTACTACCAAGACCAACTAGGATTTAAAGTATTTCCAAACTCTCACAGGCATGGGAGATTCTTTTAGGACTAGGGACACCTTCACCAAGCCATGCAAGCAGGGACAAAACTTAGAGTAAACCATAGGGGGGTTCGAGACACCCTACCACTTAAGCCCCTACGTAGAGGCAGAGGGTTCGAAGTTGCCACTTGATTTATATTCAGGAACCAACTTAGAGTCCCTATGCACTAGACATTGGGTATGGAATTAGGGTACAAGATGGAAAAGTGTTAGGCATGCAAGCTCGCTTAATTGAATGAGTTGGCCTCCACTAGTATTGATAGGCCATTTTAAAAGAAGTAAATCATTAAAAGAGCCTTAATCTTAATCTTAGTTATGCACTTCGGCCTCACAAATGTTCCTTCCATTTTTCAAACACCCGTGAATGAAGTTTATCTTTAGACCATTCCTGAGTAAATACATGCTAGTTTTCTTGAGAAAAATATAGTCAATATTCTTACCAAAAATAAAAGGCATTTGCTCATAGTGCTGGAAATAAGGTTTGAAAATTGCCATTGTCCAAATTAATTAACAAATACAAAGCAGATTAGAGATATAAGATGAGAGTGTGGAGAAATATAAACTTATCGATTTGAGCTGAGGCACGAAACTTAATCCGCTATCCTAAAGAAGCAATTTCGCCCCCACTGGAATGACTTCGTCGATACAAATGGCTCAGGCATTCACTTTCTAGGATACAATAGCACTTCCAGGGGTGGAGCCAGAATTTTGAGTTAGGGGGGACAGTTTTACTGTTGGCTGTATGCAGCGATTTTAACCTCTAATTCTGTTAATTAGTTGCTATGTTTTTTTTTTTGTAGGTAAGAACAAAATTATTTTTGTTTAGAATTTTTTAAAGGGTAGGGTTATTTATTTTGGATAAAATTAGTTAATTGAGCTTAATTTTTTTTTTTTAGTTTTACTGGTAATTTTTGTTGATGAGCTTTTTTTTTTTTTTTTCTTGTATATTTTGTTTTAGATTTTAGATCTATAAATTTTTTTTATGTTCATTTGAGCTTAATTTTTTTTTTTTAGTTTTACTGGTAATTTTTGTTGATGAGCTTTTTTTTTTTTTTTTCTTGTATATTTTGTTTTAGATTTTAGATCTATAAATTTTTTTTATGTTCACTAAAATAAGGAAAATACTAGAGTTGCAAGTTTTTTTATAAATTACTTATGTAATAAGTGGTTATTGGTAAGTAAAAAAAATGACGTAAGTGGTGTACTCATATGCGAACCAATAAAAATTTGTTATCAAACCGTTTGTAAAAATGTTATAAAAAAGTTTGTGAGTATAGCATTATTCTTAAAAGAATCAATGGTATTGTTAAAGGGAAATAAAATGTAATTTTATAGAACAAAATTGCTAAAATTAATACACATATATATAATAATATTATAAAAAAATTAGTTAGGGATAGTTCCGCCCCTAAGCACTCCTATTAATGTGCACTCACAAACAGAACTTCGAACTTGTCATTGGATGCCCAATATAAAGATTGAAGAAAGACAGAGGAAATAGTATATTAGATGAACTCTATTTTTTTTTTTCTGCTTCTCACCAGTTTGGAAGAGGAATGGCCTTTTGGTTATATAGAAGAGCCAATGGAATACTTTCAGCAAAAGAGTTGACAAAACCCAACACAAAATTTGAGAATCTGTCGTGATATAAGCACGTACTCCATAATTATCCCTTTGATTTCCTATAGGAATATTTGCTAGAGATTTGAATTGGTTAATGCGATGTAGTTGAGAGTGAGAAAGGAAAGTACTGATATTTTGGAAGGACTGATTTTGTTTGTGAATAAAGAGAGAAGGCCGTGGGTTATGGGGTAAAGCTGATGGTGGGGATGGTGAGTTTAATTCTCTCCAACCACATCCACTAATTTTGGTCAATAGCAATCTAGGTGGCACCCACCATTTAATAAAATTAGTTTCCTTTTAAATTTTAAGTTTTGCATGTTATATTTGAAAAACAAAATCCATCCAAAACTTGTCCCATGTATATTTCCATTAGTTGGGTCAAATGCATTTAGGTCGGGTCTAGTAAACCTAATTTTTTTTTTTATTTAAAAAAATTTAAATTCTATAGTTGATGGAGGAGAGATTGAAACTGACTGTAAGTACTCAATTGTCATGATAATTCATAATGTTCAAACCACTAAAAAAAGAGTGAAAAAATTACTATCTCATTTTAAATGCTTATATCAATAGTCTGGATGGTACCTCCCCTATGCATTAAGTGCATAGCAGTATGGGGGAGACTTAGTTCGAGCTTGATGTGTTGGGGTGGGAAGTATTTAGTGAGTATATATTACTAAACCATTTTTTTTTTTAAATTCCAAAAAATATTTAGAAACTAAAAGATCACCTAAATTGTTGAAACCTTAGTATGTATTAGATATAATTAATATTTTAGTAATTTAAATGCATAATTGAGTCAAATTTGCGTATTTAAATATATTAAAACCCCTTATCAAACCCTAGAGGGATTTTTAAAATAAAATAAAAAAAATTCTAAACCCTTACTATTAGAGTATGGTCAAGTTAGAAAGCCCACTGCTCCCGATAAAGTTAGGTCTTAATCAATAACTATTAACTACTCATGATCTATCCTTTGTCCATACATAATATTTTTATAAACCATAATGAGACTACATTTGCTCAAATGTGTAAACCTAACTCGTTGTCATCCCTAAATCCATGCTTCTCCAAATTTTATCATTTGTGAATTTTTTGGGGATACAAAGTTTTGGCTCCAAACTGATTTGTAGCTATTTTTTCAAACTCATTACGTGGATTTATAAATATATTCATATATATTATTTATATAAGTCACATGTATAATTCATTAAAAAAGTTATGTGACTAAAATTATACATAGATGATCTCTTTAATTATCACGTAATGGGTTGGAGAAAAATTGTTCTAAATCTATTTGAAGCTAAATCTTTTTCATTCTTGGTTGCACAATGAAAATTCAGTGACGAATAAAAAAATTTGGAATTTGCAATAAGTTCAATATTTTGAATAGAAATGTTAAATATTATTATATCATTTGTAAATTCAAGGCAGCAAAAAGGTTAATAAATTTTGAAATTGACCGATAAGCTTAGTGTTTTTTTTTTTTCCCTAGAAAGAACAAAAATGCTGTGGAATTAGTATGCAATGATGCACCTAATGTTATTGTGCTAACAAGATCAATAATTTAAATTATTTAAGAAACTAATACCTATAGGAAATTATCTCCATTTCAAGTGAAAAAGGAATAGTCAATTTTACAATTCATATATATTTTTTTTTATTGTATCTATTAGTAGAGAAGTTGTCAACTTATTTAAAGTTTTAAATAACAGGACACTAGATCTATGGTGAGGATCCTAGTTCCTCTCACTGTAGATTTTAAACAAGGCTTTTGTATAGTTTATACGTATCTATATATGCTGTAAAGTTGTTCATACATCTATGTTGAAATTCAGTTAGTTAATTTACGAAGAAATGTATTTCAATAAAATTGATCAAGGTGCATTTTTTTAATTTGTTTTGAAAAATGTTAAAGTTACAAACTATTTTACAAATTGTTAATGTGATTGGTGATTATTGGTAAGAAAAATGTGATGTTAGTGGTAAGCCAAGATGAAGTCCACTAAGATTTTGCCAAATCGACAGCTTGTAAAAATGTTGTAAAATAGTTTGTGTGTGTAGCATTAGTTGTTTGTTTTTAGTTTTGCCATGACCCTTGACCAAGTATAAACAGTTTTTTTTTTTTCAATCATGTTGCATAAATTAGTTTAAACAATTTCTTTATTTTCTCTAATACAATTTCTCCAGGAAGAATGTAACCTACCTTAGAGAACTATCATTAGTTTGTATTGGCAACAAATCAATGTGCGGCTATCTCTACCTAAGCATACAAAATTAGTAAAATCTTCAAACAGAAAATTTTCAAACCCTCCACTCTAAACCACCAATGCAACAGCATTAGGCCACTGCATAAATATATAAGGCTGCAAGACAGGATCCTCATATTACAGGCAGCTCAAACCATAGTTAGCAACTCAAAAAACACCAACAGCACCACCGCCCAATGCAGCCAAATACCGAGTCGAGTGAGTTTGAGAATCTTCACTCAATGGAAATTGAAAATCCACAGGCTCCATATAAAAGGCTGGAGAGAGATGTCAGCCTAGGAAATGGCAAAGGGAATGACCTGCCTTCAATTGAATTGATTTTCAAGGAGAAGGCAATTCCGACATGGAGGAATCAGTTGACTATAAGAGCTTTTGTAGTGAGCATTGTTTTGGGTACTTTGTTCACTTGCTTGGCGATGAAGCAAAGTTTTTTTAACGGACTAGTTAATCCTATAAACATGTATGCTGGGATTGTAGGGTTCTCCTGCATCAAAGCTTGGATCTTGATCATTGATAAATGTGGGATTTTAGGCCCACCTTTCACTAGGCAAGAGAATACCTTGATTCAAGCTACAGTCCTTGGAATCACTGGTGTTACTTCTTCTGGTACGTATGTTCAATTTTCAAGCAATGGAACACTTAGAGATACTATTATTTGTACATTGCTAGTTTGATATGTGTGTATGTTATGGTTGATTTTGTTAAAAATGAGTTCTGATAATTTATTTGAACACACAGGGGGCTTGGCAAGCTACATTTTTGGAATGTCCCTTGCTACTGCAAAGCAAAGGGATCCAGTAATTGATGATAAGCTAAACATTAAGAACCCAAGTGTTGGCTGGCTTTTGGCCTTTTATCTTACTACATCTTTTGTAGGCCTCTTCTTTATAGTGCCTTTCCGAAAGGTAAGTCTTACAAACTAATTACTTCTTTCCTTTCCTTTTTTTTTTTTATTTTTTATAGCAACAACTTATCAATTGTTGTAAAAGTATTATACTTCTCTAAATAAAGACTAATTATAGGTTGTTCATAATGTTTGTTGGAATTTTATTTTAGATGCACAAAATAATATTCAGTCTCTCTTGAAATCACTCTCTATAATTTCAACTATATATCTTTCTTAGACCCCCACAAAATGAGGAGTTTTCTGCATTTTGTATGCATTTTTTTTTCCAAAAATTGTGTGTATATTTGCAATTTTAAACCTAATATTTATTTTATATTCTCTCTTTTTCTTTTCCTATTACTACAAACTTACTGACCTTTGACTATCATCAACGTATTTACTTTATTAATTTAACCATATCCTAATTTAGGGTGTGTTTGGTTAAGACCATTTAAGATTTCAATTTTGTATGTATTACTGTTGGTTTTCAGGTTATTATCGTAGACTATAAATGGTTGTTCCCTAGTGGGCAGTCAATTGGTTACCTTATCAACTCCATCCAACTTCCTCTTAAGACCAAGTTCGCAAGGTATTGCTCCCTCTCTCTCTCTCTCTCTCACAGGTAATATATTTTATGCATAAAGGGTTCTCATTGTTTCTGTACTAATTGAATTGTAGGAAACAAGTGACAACATTTGGCAAGTTCTTCTCCTTTAGCTTCATTTGGAGTGGTGTCACGTGGCTGTTTACTGGTGGGAGAAACTGTGGCTTTAGTTTCTTTCCCTTACTTGGTTTCAAAGCATCAGACGCCGGGTACGTAAAAAGATGACGCCATGACCTTATTGATGTCTTCTTCACTCTTCATTGCTTCTTCCATGATAAACCAGTTTATACATGAGTGTCAACAATATATGGACACTTTATTTATTTATTTATAACTCATGATATATGCATGGCTAATATGTATATAACTCTTTTTGTTGGCAATAACATGCAGCTTCTATTGGGATTGGGCGGGTACATATGTTGGAGTTGGCATGATGTGCCCATACAACACAATCATATCAGTATTGCTTGGAGCAATATTAGGGTACACCTACTTGTTACCAGAGATAACGAAGAAAAATGGAGAGTGGTATACTGAAGATGCCAAATCTGAGAGCTTCCATGGCTACGGTGCTTACAAAGTAATGTCTTCCTCTATTCTTACAACGTTATATATGTATATTATATATATCATCATTTGTAATTGTACTACGCATATGCATGCAAGCTTCATTCCTTTATATATTTATCAATATGGAGACTGATACTTTTTTTTTTTTTTTTTTTTTTTTGTAGTCCTTAGTTTCTACAGCGATGATTCTTGGTGATAGCGTCTACCAAATCTTGAAACTTATTATCATTGGATTGTACCGCAAACTCCAGGACAAAGACACTACTACTGCTCTTCCAGTTGCTGATACACATTCCACTGCTGGAAGCTCAGCCTTGGAAATTGATGAGCAGTTCAGGACGCAAAACTTCCTCAATGACATAATTTCAACAAAATATTCATTCGCTGTCTGTGCTGCACTGATGCTTGTTTCCATAATAGTTCTTCAATAATCTTTCCTCAGGTCAAATGGTACTACGTGTGTGGTCATGTACATATTGTGTCCACTCTTTGCTTTCAGTAAAATACATGCACAAGGGCTACTGACATGACCATAGTAACTGCCAATGGTGGTAAGATAGCCATTTTCATCTTTGGAAGCTGGGCTGGAGTCTCTCGAGTGGTATTGTTGTTGCTCTGGCTGCTAATGGGTCATAGGAAACTTTGTTTCCTCTGCTTCTGATCTAATGGTAGACTTCAAAACTGGCTACTTAACTGTGTCTTCCCCAATGTCTATCCTCATTGGCAAATTCACTGGGATTGCAGCTGGTTGCATTATCACTCCTTTAATCTTTAGGTACTTCCAGGTAACTATCCTTGATTTGGGGATCAATTTTTCAACTTATCCTGTACCTTTTGCTGGCCCGACTAGAGATGTTGCATCATTTGCTCTTGAAGGACCTTCAGTCTTGCCAAAGTACTGCTTCTTTTTTGCTATTGTGCCTTTGCTCTAGGCATCATCATCAACATAATCAGAGATGTTTTGCCAAAGAAGTGGGGGACATTTGTTCCCATTCCATTGATAATGGCTGTACCAATCACTATCGGAAGTTATATGGCTGTTGATCTCTGTCTGGGGAGCTTGGTTGCTTTGATCTGGAGGTTTAAGAATAAGTCTCAGGCTGATGTTTTTATACCCATAGTTGGTTCTGGTTTGATTTGTGGAGATGGGCTTTGGACTTTGCTGGTTTCAGTATTCTTTTTGATTAATTGGAAGCCACCAGCCTGTGTAAGGTTTCTTAAGACTCAACCGGAAGAGTAGCAGAAGAATAGAGCTTGCTAAAAGTAACTTGGTCCTAGTTTTTGCAAAATCAGTCATGTGCCTACATCACGCATGAAGATTTTTGTTTTGTTTGTATTGTTTTTCTCTTCCTTTTTTATTGCTATTTGTTTTGTTTTGTTTGTTTTTGGTTTTTCATTTGTTCAGGCGTACTATGCTTGTAATTATGTACCTAAAAGCCATGTGCATTAAGATTTGCTAATCAGAGTGTCTAAAGCTAACTTCTATACAATTCTCCTCCCTTGAGCAAACCCCAGCACATTTATTCAATATTTCAGTAGCATATTAGTCCATTTAGTGTCCAATTAATTTTGTCAATTTATTTTACTATTCAGCTTATTTTTGCTACTATTTATAAGCTTCACTGCACTTATTGGTACTATTCATAAATCTCACTGTACTATTTTAGCTAATTTTTACCTTTATTTACAGTACTTTCACTAAAAGTTTTCAGTTTCAGTAAAATAAAATAAAAAAAATTCTAAACCCTTACTATTAGAGTATGGTCAAGTTAGAAAGCCCACCCCCGATAAAGTTAGGTCTTAATCAATAACTATTAACTACTCATGATCTATCCTTTGTCCAACAAATATTTTAAAACATAATGGACTACATTGCTCAAATGTGTAAACCTAACTCGTTGTCCATCCCTAATCCCATGTTTCTCCAAATTTTATCATTTGTGAATTTTTTGGGATACAAAGTTTTGGCTCCAAACTGATTTGTAGCTATTTTTTCAAACTCATTAGTGGATTTATAAATATATTCATATATATTATTTATAAGTCACATGTATATATTCATTAAAAAAGTTATGTGACTAAATATACATAGATGATCTCTTTAATTTCAGTAATGGGTGGAGAAAAATGTTCTAAACTATTTGAAGTACAATCTTTTTCATTCTTGGTTGCACAATGAAATTTCAGTGACTGAATAAAAAATTTGGAATTTCAAATAAGTTCAATATTTTGAATAGAAATGTTAAATATTATTTATACATTTGTAAATTCAAGGCAGCAAAAGGTTAATAATTTTGAAATTGACCGAATAAGCTTAGTTTTTTTTTTTTTCCCAAGAAAGAACAAAAATGCTGTGGAATTAGTATCAATGATGCACCAATTTATTGTGCAAACAAGAATCAATAATTTAAATTATTTAAAACTAATCCTATAGGAATTTCTCCATTTCAAGTGAAAAAGGAATAGTCAATTTACAATTCATAATTTTTTTATTGTATCTATTAGTAGGAATTGTCACTCTATTTAAAGTTTAAATAACAGGACACTAGATCTATGGTGAGGATCCTAGTTCCTCTCACTGTAGATTTTAAACAAGGCTTTTGTATAGTTTATACGTATCTATATATGCTGTAAAGTTGTTCATACATCTATGTTGAAATTCAGTTAGTTAATTTACGAAGAAATTATTTAATAAAATTGATCAAGGTGCATTTTTTTAATTTGTTTTGAAAAATGTAAAGTTACAAACTATTTTACAAATTGTTAATGTGATTGGTGATTATTGATAGAAAAATGTGATGTTAGTGGTAAGCCAGATGAAGCCACTAAGATTTGCAAATCGACAGCTTTAAAAATGTTGTAAAATAGTTTGTGTGTAGCTATTAGTTGTTTGTTTTTAGTTTTGCCATGACCCTTGACCAAGTATAAACAGTTTTTTTTTTTTCAATAATGTTCATAAATTAGTTTAAACATTTCTTTATTTTCTCTATACAATTTCTCCAGGAAGAATGATCCTCCTTAGAGAACTATCATTAGGTTTGATTGGCAACAAATCAATGTGCGGCTATCTCACACTAAGCATACAAAATTAGTAAAATCTTCAAACAGAAAATTTTCAAACCCTCCACTCTAAACCACCAATCAAAGCATTAGGCCACTGCATAAATATATAAGGTGCAAGACAGGATCCTCATATACAGGCACGCTCAAACATAGTATAGCAACTCAAAAAACACCAACAGCACCACCGCCCAATGCAGCCAAATACCGAAGCGAGTGAGTTTGAGAATCTTCACTCAATGGAAATTGAAAATCACAGGCTCCATATAAAGGCTGGAGAGAGATGTAGCCTAGGAAATGGCAAAGGGAATGACCTTGCCTTCAATTGAATTGATGTTTCAAGGAGAAGGCAATTCCACTGGAGGAATCAGTTGACTATAAGAGCTTTTGTAGTGAGCATTGTTTTGGGTACTTTGTTCACTTGCTTGGCGATGAAGCAAAGTTTTTACGGATTTAATCCTATAAACATGTATGCTGGGATTGTAGGGTTCTCCTGCATCAAAGCTTGGATCTTGATCATTGATAAATGTGGGATTTTAGGCCCACCTTTCACTAGGCAAGAGAATACCTTGATTCAAGCTACAGTCCTTGGAATCACTGGTGTTACTTCTTCTGGTACGTATGTTCAATTTTCAAGCAATGGAACACTTAGAGATACTATTATTTGTACATTGCTAGTTTGATATGTGTGTATGTTATGGTTGATTTTGTTAAAAATGAGTTCTGATAATTTATTTGAACACACAGGGGGCTTGGCAAGCTACATTTTTGGAATGTCCCTTGCTACTGCAAAGCAAAGGGATCCAGTAATTGATGATAAGCTAAACATTAAGAACCCAAGTGTTGGCTGGCTTTTGGCCTTTTATCTTACTACATCTTTTGTAGGCCTCTTCTTTATAGTGCCTTTCGAAAGGTAGTCTTACAAACTAATTACTTCCTTCCTTTCTTTTTATTATTTTTTATAATGCCACTTATATTGTTTAAATATATTAACTAAATAAAGACTAATTCACTTTTAGGTTTGTTTTCATAACTAATGTTTGTTAGTATATTCTTATACTTTATGATTTGTGTTTAGTCACAAATAATATTCAGTCTCTCTTGAAATCATCTCTATAATTTCAACTATCTTTCTTAGACCCCCACAAAATAGGAGTTTTCTCATTTGTATGCATTTTTTTTTTCAAAATTGTGTGTATATTGCAATTTAAAACTAATATTTATTTTATATTCTCTCTTTTTCTTTTCCTATTACTACAAACTTACTGACCTTTGACTATCATCAACGTATTTACTTTATTAATTTAACCATATCTAATTTAGGGTGTGTTTGGTTAAGACCATTTAAGATTTCAATTTTGTATGTATTATGTTGGTTTTCAGGTTATTATCGTAGACTATAAATGGTTGTTCCCTAGTGGGCAGTCAATTGGTTACCTTATCAACCATCCAACTTCCTCTCAAGACCAAGTTCGCAAGGTATTGCTCCCTCTCTCTTTCTCTCTCACACACAGGTATATATTTTTATGCATAAAGGGTTCTCATGTTTCTGTACTAATTGAATTGTAGGAAACAAGTGACAACATTTGGCAAGTTCTTCTCCTTTAGCTTCATTTGGAGTGGTGTCATGTGGGCTCGTTTACTGGTGGGAGATAACTGTGGCTTTAGTTTCTTTCCCTTATTTGGTTTCAAAGCAACAGAAGCCGGGTACGTAAAAAGTTGATGCCGTGATATTATTAATGTCTTCTACACTCTTCATTGCTTCTTCCATGATAAACCAGTTTATACTGAGTGTCAACAATGGACACTTTTTTATTCTTTTTTTATAACTCATGATATATGCATGGCTAATATGTAGAGGAGTTCACCAAACTGCAAAAACCGTAAAAATCGCACTAAAACTGCCCGCAAAATGACATAACCGCACTGCACTGCAAGCAATAGTGCATCGCACTACACCACACTCTCTTTATATATTAATATATTTAATTATTTTTAATATTAAATATATTATTAATAGTTTAATAACCCTAGTTTTCAAAAAAAAAATTTTGATAACCCTAGCAAGTGTTGATTAGGAAATTCAGCCCAAAATAAAGAAAAACTAACTCAATAGTTTAAAATTTGGACCAAAACAAAGGGAAAAATTAGTTTTGGGCTCGGTAGGAAAAGCCTAAAATTTGAAAAATATATCAATTTCAAACCATTCAAATCGCATCTTATATATTGTACCACACATGTGACCGCAAAAATGAGATACGGCTTAGTTATGGTTTTGG
Source organism: Quercus suber (assembly GCF_002906115.3). Classification (NCBI taxonomy): domain Eukaryota; kingdom Viridiplantae; phylum Streptophyta; class Magnoliopsida; order Fagales; family Fagaceae; genus Quercus; species Quercus suber. The sequence goes on along the minus strand of NW_027069631.1, from coordinate 124,499 downwards.
CTAAATTTTAAACCGCACAGCAAAGTGCGGTGGTAAAAATGGCTCAAAACCGCACGCACCACGAACAGCCCTACTAATATGTATATTACTCTTTTTGTTGGCAATAACATGCAGCTTCTATTGGGATTGGGCGGGTACATATGTTGGAGTTGGCATGATGTGCCCATACAGCACAACCATATCTGTATTGATTGGAGCAATATTTGGATACACCTTCATGTTTCCTGAGTTACAAAAGAAAAGTGGAAAGTGGTATACTAATGAAGTCGGTCGAGATAGCTTCCATGGCTACAGTGCTTACAGAGTAATGTCTTGCTCAATTCATACAACTTTATATATATATATATATATAATTGTACTGCATATGGCATGCAAGCTTCATTCCTTGTATATTTATCGATTTGGAGACTGATACATTTTGTACGTGCGTGTGTGTGTGTAGACCTTCATTACTTCATCGATGATTCTTGGGGATAGCTTCTACCAAATCTTGAAACTTATTATCATTGGATTGTACCGCAAACTCCAGGAAAAAGACACTACTGCTGCTCTTCTTTTTTTTTTTTTTTTTTTTTTTTTTGTAGTCCTTAGTTTCTACAGCGATGATTCTTGGTGATAGCGTCTACCAAATCTTGAAACTTATTATCATTGGATTGTACCGCAAACTCCAGGACAAAGACACTACTACTGCTCTTCCAGTTGCTGATACACATTCCACTGCTGGAAGCTCAGCCTTGGAAATTGATGAGCAGTTCAGGACGCAAAACTTCCTCAATGACATAATTTCAACAAAATATTCATTCGCTGTCTGTGCTGCACTGATGCTTGTTTCCATAATAGTTCTTCCAATAATCTTTCCTCAGGTCAAATGGTACTACGTTGTGGTCATGTACATATTGTGTCCACTCTTTGCTTTCAGTAAAATACATGCACAAGGGGCTACTGACATGACCATAGTAACTGCCAATGTGGGTAAGATAGCCATTTTCATCTTTGGAAGCTGGGCTGGAGTCTCTCGAGGTGGTATTGTTGTTGCTCTGGCTGCTAATGGGGTCATAGGAAACTTTGTTTCCTCTGCTTCTGATCTAATGGTAGACTTCAAAACTGGCTACTTAACTGTGTCTTCCCCAATGTCTATCCTCATTGGCAAATTCACTGGGATTGCAGCTGGTTGCATTATCACTCCTTTAATCTTTAGGTACTTCCAGGTAACTTATCCTGATTTGGGGATCAATTTTTCAACTTATCCTGTACCTTTTGCTGGCCCGACTAGAGATGTTGCATCATTTGCTCTTGAAGGACCTTCAGTCTTGCCAAAGTACTGCCTTCTTTTTTGCTATTGTGCCTTTGCTCTAGGCATCATCATCAACATAATCAGAGATGTTTTGCCAAAGAAGTGGGGGACATTTGTTCCCATTCCATTGATAATGGCTGTACCAATCACTATCGGAAGTTATATGGCTGTTGATCTCTGTCTGGGGAGCTTGGTTGCTTTGATCTGGAGGTTTAAGAATAAGTCTCAGGCTGATGTTTTTATACCCATAGTTGGTTCTGGTTTGATTTGTGGAGATGGGCTTTGGACTTTGCTGGTTTCAGTATTCTTTTTGATTAATTGGAAGCCACCAGCCTGTGTAAGGTTTCTTAAGACTCAACCGGAAGAGTAGCAGAAGAATAGAGCTTGCTAAAAGTAACTTGGTCCTAGTTTTTGCAAAATCAGTCATGTGCCTACATCACGCATGAAGATTTTTGTTTTGTTTGTATTGTTTTTCTCTTCCTTTTTTATTGCTATTTGTTTTGTTTTGTTTTGTTTTTGGTTTTTCATTTGTTCAGGCGTACTATGCTTGTAATTATGTACCTAAAAGCCATGTGCATTAAGATTTGCTAATCAGAGTGTCTAAAGCTAACTTCTATACAATTCTCCTCCCTTGAGCAAACCCCAGCACATTTATTCAATATTTCAGTAGCATATTAGTCCATTTAGTGTCCAATTAATTTTGTCAATTTATTTTACTATTCAGCTTATTTTTGCTACTATTTATAAGCTTCACTGCACTTATTGGTACTATTCATAAATCTCACTGTACTATTTTAGCTAATTTTTACCTTTATTTACAGTACTTTCACTAAAAAGTTTTCAGTTTCAGTAAAATAAACGAATCACAAACACAGCCTTAGAATAGAAACTATTAACTTATTTAAAAAAGATTAGAAAGCCCACCACTCGCAATAAAGTTAAGGTCCTAATCTATAACTATTAACTACTCATGATCTATCCATTTGTCCAGACACAATATTTTGAGAAACTATAATGGGACTACATCTGCTCAAATGTGTAAACCTAGCTCCTTGCCATCCTAACCCATGTTTCTCCAAATTTTATCATTTGGGAATTTTTTTAGGGACAAAGTTTTGGCTCCAAACTAATTTGGAGCTATTTTTTCAAACTGATTATGTGGATTTATCAAATAATTCATGCATATTATTTAAATAAGTCACATGAATGATTCATTAAAAAAGTCATGTGACTAAAGTTACGCATAGATGATCTCTTTAATTTTCATGTAATGGGATGGAAAAAGATAGTTCTAAGCCAATTTAAAGTCAATTTTTTCCTTCTTGGTTGCATAATGAAATTTCAAAGATGAATAAAAAATTTTGGAATTCGAAATCAGTTCAATATTTTTGAATAAAAATTTTAAATATTATGTTACCATTTGTCAATTCAAAGCAGCAAAATGGTTAATTAATTTTGAAATTGACCAATAAGCTTAGTATTTTTTTTATTTTTTTGGCAAGAAAGAACAAAAATGCCGTGGAATTAGTATACAATGATGCACCCAATTTTATTGTGCAAACAAAATCAAGAAATTAAATTATCTTACAAACTAATGCCTATAGGGAATTCTCTCCATTTCAAGTGAAATAGAACTAGTCAATATTACAATTTAGATTTTTTATTGTATTTATTAGTTTACATGTGGTCACCTCATTTAAAATTTTAAATAACGGAATACTAGATCTATTTGAAATTCAGTTAGTTAGTTTACTCAAAAATATATTTGAATAAGATTGATCGAGGTGTATTCTGTTAATTTGTTTTGAAAAAATGCTAAAGTCACAAACTATTTTACAATGATGGATGATTATTGATATGTAAAAATGTGATATTAGTGGTAAGGCCTAGATGAGAACCAGTAAGAATTTGTCAAATCAACAGTTCATAAAAATATTATAAAATAGTTTGTGTGTAGTATTAGTTGTTTGTTTTTAGTTTTACCATGACCATTGACCAAGTATAAACAGTTTTATTTATTTATTTATAATGTTACATAAATTAGTTTAAACGATTTCTTTATTTTCTCTAGTAAATTCTTCAGGAAGAATGGATCCTCCCTTACAGAACTATCATTGGTTTGCATTGACAAGAAGTCAATGTACGGCTATCTCAAACTAAGGATACAAAATTAGCAAAATCTTCAAACAGAAAATTTCCAAACCCTCCACTCTAAACCACCAATACAATAGCATTAGGCCACTGCATAAATAAATAAATATATATATATACACACACAAGGATGCAAGACTGGGTCCTCATACGACAGACTGCTCAAAATATATACATATAAACCACCAACACCAACAGCACCACCGCCCAATGCAGCCAAATACCAAGCCGAGTGAGTTTGAGAATCTTCACTATCCAATGGAAATTGAAAATCTACAGGCTCCATATACAAGGTTTGAGAGAGATGTGAGCCTAGGAAATGGTAAAGGGAATGATATGCCTTCAATTGAAATAGCTTTCAAGGAGAAGGCAATTCCCACGTGGAGGAATCAGTTGACTATAAGAGCTTTTGTAGTGAGCATTGTTTTGGGTACTTTGTTCACTGCCTTGGCGATGAAGCAAAGTTTGTATAGCGGAAATTTTAATCCTATAAACATGTATGCTGGGATTGTAGGGTTCTCCTGCATCAAAACTTGGATCATGATCATTGACAAATGTGGGATTTTAGGTCCACCTCTCACTAGGCAAGAGAATACCTTGATTCAAGCTACAGTCCTTGGAATCACTGGTGTTACTTCTTCTGGTACGTTTGTTCAATTTTCAAGCAACGGAACACTTAGAGATACAATTATTTGTACATTGCTAGTTTGATATGTGTGTATGTTATGGTTGATTTTGTTAAAAATGAATTTTGGTAAGTTATTTGAACACACAGGGGGCTTGTCTAGCTTCATTTTTGGAATGTCCCTTACTGCTGCAAAGCAAAGGGATCCACCAATTGTTGATAAGCTGAACGTTAAGAACCCAAGTGTTGGCTGGCTTTTCGTCTTTTACCTTGCTACATCTTTCGTGGGCCTCTTCTTTATGGCGCCTTTTCGAAAGGTAGGTCATACAAACTAATTAATTCTTTTCTCTTTTTTTTACTATAAACGAACTATTCTTTCTAGGAGATCATATTACAATCTGTTTTATTTTTATTTTTATTTTTATTTTTTTACAATTTCAGTCATTAATAAATAAAAGAAAAATCTGACGTCGACAATATTTTCACAACAAATTTTAAATAATCGATAATACTGGCCATTACTGAAGAGAAAAAAAAAAGTAATTATAGAAGTTGATTCAAATTAAAGCTAATAATAACTTTTTATCTAAGATTTGTTATAAAAGTATTATACTTCTCTAAATCAAAACTAATTATAGATTCATATTATTTGTTAGAAATTTATTTTAGATACACAAAGTAATATTCGGCCTCTCTTGAAATCAATCTCTATAATTTCAACCATCTTTCTTAGACCCCACAAAACAGGAGTTTTCTACATTTGGTATGCATTTTTTTTTTTTCAAAAATTGTGTGTATATTAGCAATTTTAAAACTTAAAATTTATTTTATATTCTCTATCTCTTTTTCTTTTCCTATTACTACAAACTTACTGACCTTTGACTATCATCAACGTATTTACTTTATTAATTTAACCATATCTTAACTTAGGGTGTGTTTGGTTAAGACCATTTAAGATTTCAATTTTTTATGTATTATTTGTTGGTTTTCAGGTTATTATCGTAGACTATAAATGGTTGTTCCCTAGTGGGCAGTCAATTGGTTACCTTATCAACAGCATCCAAGCTCCTCTCAAGACCAAGTTCGCAAGGTATTGCTCCCTCTCTCTTTCTCTCTTACACACGCAGGTAATATATTTTATGCATAAAAGGGTTCTCATTGTTTCTGTACTAATTGAATTGTAGGAAACAAGTGACGACATTTGGCAAGTTCTTCTCCTTTAGCTTCATTTGGAGTGGTGTCATGTGGCTCTTTACTGGAGGGAGATTCTGTGGCTTTAGTTTCTTTCCCTTATTTGGTTTCAAAGCAACAGAAGCCGGGTACGTAAAAAGTTGATGCCGTGATATTATTAATGTCTTCTACACTCTTCATTGCTTCTTCCATGATAAACCAGTTTATACTGAGTGTCAACAATGGACACTTTTTTATTCTTTTTTTATAACTCATGATATATGCATGGCTAATATGTAGGGGAGTTCACCAAACTGCAAAAACCGTAAAAATCGCACTAAAACTGCCTGCAAAATGACATAACCGCACTGCACTGCAAGCAATAGTGCATCGCAGTGCACCACACCACACCACACTCTCTTTATATATTAATATATTTAATTATTTTTAATATTAAATATATTATTAGTAGTTTAATAACCCTAGTTTTCAACAACAAAAATTTGATAACCCTAGCAAATGTTGATTAGGAAATTCAGCCCAAAATAAAGAAAAACTAACTCAATAGTTTAAAATTTGGACCAAAACAAAGGGAAAAATTAGTTTTGGGCTCAGTAGGAAAAGCCCAAAATTTGAAAAATATACTAACTTCAAACCATTCAAACTGCATCTTATACATTGTACTACACATGTGACCGCAAAAATGAGATACGGCACAGTTATGGTTTTGGCTAAATTTTAAACCGCACCGCAAAGTGCGGTGTTAAAAATGGCCCAAAACCACACGCACCACGAACACCCCTACTAATATGTATATTACTCTTTTTGTTGGCAATAACATGCAGCTTCTATTGGGATTGGGCGGGTACATATGTTGGGGTTGGCATGATGTGCCCATACAGCACAACCATATCTGTATTGATTGGAGCAATATTTGGATACACCTTCATGTTTCCTGAGTTACAAAAGAAAAGTGGAAAGTGGTATACTAATGAAGTCGGTCGAGATAGCTTCCATGGCTACAGTGCTTACAGAGTAATGTCTTGCTCAATTCATACAACTTTATATATATATATATATATAATTGTACTGCATATGGCATGCAAGCTTCATTCCTTCTTGTATATTTATCGATTTGGAGACTGATACATTTTGTGCGTGCGTGTGTGTGTGTGTAGACCTTCGTTACTTCATCGATGATTCTTGGGGATAGCTTCTACCAAATCTTGAAACTTATTATCATTGGATTGTACCGCAAACTCCAGGAAAAAGACACTACTGCTGCTCTTCCACTTGCTGATCCACATTCCACTGACGGAAGCTCAGCTTTGGATATTGATGAGCAGTTTAGGACCCAAAACTTCCTCAAGGACAAAATTTCAACAAAATATTCTTTGGCTGGCTGTGCTGCACTGATGCTTGTTTCCATAATAGTTCTTCCAATAATCTTTCCTCAGGTCAAATGGTACTACGTTGTGGTCATGTACATATTGTGTCCACTTTTTGCTTTCAGTAAAACACATGCACAAGGGGCTACTGACATGTACATAAATGCCGGTTTGGGTAAGATAGGCGTTTTCATCTTTGGTGCCTGGGCTGGAGTCTCTCGAGGTGGTGTTGTTGTTGCTCTAGTTGCCAATGGGGTCATAGAAAACTTTATTGCCTCTGCTTCTGATCTAATGGTAGACTTCAAAACTGGCTACTTAACTGTGTCTTCCCCAAAGTCTATCCTCATTGGCAGATTCATTGGGACTGCAGTTGGTTGCTTAGTCACTCCTTTAATCTTTAGGTACTTCCAGGTAAAATATCCTGATTTGGGGTTCAATTCTTCAACTTATCCTATACCTTTTGGTGTCATTAGTAGAGAGGCTGCATCAGATGCTCTTCAAGGAGCTTCAGGCTTGCCAAAGTACTGCCTTCTTTTTTGCTATAGCGCCTTTGCTCTAGGCATCATCATCAACATAATCAGAGATTTTTTGCCAAATAAGTGGGGGAGATTTGTTCCCATTCCATTAATAATGGCCATACCACTCACTACCGGAGGTTTTCTGGCTGTTGATCTCTGTATGGGGTGCTTGATAGCTTTGATCTGGAGGTTTAGGAATAAGTCTCAGGCTGATGTTTTTATACCCATAGTTGGTTCTAGTTTGATTTGTGGAGATGGGCTCTGTACTTTGCTGCTTTCAATATTTAGTTTGATTAATTGGAAGGCACCAGCCTGTGTACAGTTTCTTAGGAGTCAACTGGCAGGGTAACAGAAGAATAGAGCTTGCTAAAAGTAACTTGGTCCCAGCTTTTTCAGAATCGGTCATGTGCCTACATCACACATGAAGATTTTTGTTTTGTTTTGTTTTTCTCTTCCTTTTTGACTGCTATTTGTTTTGTTTTGTTTTTGGTTTTTCATTTGTTCAGTCGTACCATACTAGTAATTATGTACCTAAAAGCCATGTGCATTAAGATTTGCTAATCTGAGTGTCTAAGGCTAACTTCTATACAATTCTCCTGGTTTGAGCAAACCCCAGCACATTTATTCAATAGTTCAGTAACATGTTAATCCATTTAGTATAGAAACTATTAACTTATTTAAAAAGATTAGATATTGATTGTAAGCAGTCAAGTTTCACTCTTACATGTCATGTCTCTTGTAAAAATTAATCAATTGCATCCTTTCTTATTTTAAATAAGTTAATGCCTTTTAATCAGAATTGTATTTCAGCTGGCAATTATTGAAAATTTCACTTCAAGGTATAATAAGTTAATAACTTATATGATTAAACTTACCACTACCAAAGCATAACTACATGATAGGATTGATATTCCAATAGGTTAAAAAAAACAAAAAACAAACAAACTGATAAGAAAATAAAGAATTTTTTTTTTCTAATTCAAGCCTTTTGAACAGAAAAGCTAAGAATGAAGTCCTTGATTTCATCATTAGCAGCCCTATCAAGGGCAGTCCGTCCATCTGCATCCTTGACAGTGTAACTAGCTCCAGCTCTTAGCAACTCTTCAATTTTCGGCTTGTCACCTTCTGATGCAGCCATTAACAATAAGATGTCTACAGGGTGGATATTTTGGTTTAAAAGAGCATCCATCTTATCATATGAACCCTCAACAGCAAGCATGCCCATGTAGTTAAAATACTGTAAGGCAGAATAATGTCAGCAATAAATTTCTCAGTGTAGCTGTATTTGAGACAATCGTCGTTGACTACATAAAATTATGATTAATCAACATTCAGATTACTTAATTTACACATATATATGTTCTACATGACACTTTCAGGTCATGTTTGTTTTTCTGGTATATGAAAAAGGTAATTTTATTAACAGTAATGAAGATACATATGTAAGTACGGTTACATTTGATTTTGAGAAGTCTTGAGAATTAACCACAAAGAAACTTAGAATCTTAGGCTTGCTAGCCATCCTAACCAAAAAAGTCCTTCGACAGAACTTCTTGAATCCATCTAGAAGTTTATGGATGAAAAGCTCTGTTCCAACGATATATTTTCTAAAACATTTTTGTATTTATTTGTTCTAAATCATAGAAACACACATTTATTGTAAACTATGGAGAACTTTGTTTCCCACAAACGGTTATATAATACTTAGACAGATGACCAAACACAGACATGATTGAATTGCTTTGAAACTTCCTTTCAACTTCCACTATATAAGACACACATGCCCACTCATGCCCACTCATACCCACATCAGAAACTGTAAAATTTCAGCCTGCCCCCTCAAAACTTAAACTAAAGTTTGTTGCCACCTAAAATAAATTCAGTGTTATCTTTTCTTTTGGTGGGCAAGGGATGAAGGGGCATATATTGAGTTCAAAAATAAGTACTCACTCTGTCAAAGAGAATTGTAGAAATAACCTGCAGCAACTTCTTATCATAAAAAGTGCTCATTATATTCAGATGTCAATATCTTAACATGACCCTTGACGTCGAATTTTGTTGACTGTTCTCTGTTAGAACTTTGAAGGTCCATTAGGGTTCATATCACACATATAAAATAATTTTCCTGAGTAATGGCACACACTCCAGTAGAAATAGGTACTAGAGGCACAGTCTGATCCCTTATAATGAAAGAAATCAAGTACTTCAGCCAGCTCGAATTAAGCTGCCAAGGTAGCTCACAGAAGCCTCTGTTCCCTATTACAGACAAGGCTTCCTCTAGTAGTCATTCCAGACCCACTTTTGGATCTGTGACAGCAACCCAAAAGAAGAAAAATAAAGGCAGCAGGCTCCTACCAGGCATATGTTCTATGGTGGAAGTTTCAGACAACAATCGACCAATTGGGATTTCTGGTTTCAGTTACAGGAACCTTAAATCTGATCTGAAGAAGTTGTAGGCCTAGATAATGCTCTCAGATAGCTTCAAGAAACCCAGCTTCTTGAGACAATATGTTATAGGGCTAGCCCATGCTCTATCCTGGTTCCCACATTTGATGTCCAAAATTTCAACTATGTTAGATCCTTTCTTTTCACATATAAAATAATTTTCCTGAGTAATTCTTCTCATTTCCAAAATCTACCCTTTTACTTCCTTGGTGAGAAATCCACATTTTTCATTCCAAGCTCCTGGTTCTGTTGGGAATAGAAATATTTCTTAACTGAACAAGTTCTGTCTCTTTTTATCATTGTTTACATTCAATTTCTTAAACAACTGTGAGATGAAGGGACATCAACCACTCTGTACAAGAAGATCCATTTCCCTAATAAACAAGCAGATACACCAAAACTTTAGCACTTGTATTGGGGTGGCCACCTGATATATCCTAGCCAATGCAGATTCTATTCAGAATAGAATTAAACAATCCTACTAAAATAGAGTCTTTATGTTCCATCTTCTGGACACAAATATTAATATACCCCAGATTAAAGGACTAATATAACCACATAACTAATAATTAGAGTAACCCTTTTATCTATTAAGCCCAACTCAACAATCTGAAGTAGAATTACAAAATTAAATTAGATAATTATAACCCATTTATCTCATAATGACTAAACTCACCCTAAGCACCAATTTATGCTCATTCCATTTTGTCCAATTTCCACAGAACCCAGTTCATTAAAAACCACATTACTTTCACAAACTCTTGACACATATAATTACGTGCTCAAACATAACTACATTAACATAGACAAAGTTATAGTTCAGAGTTAAAAGAAGAACCTGTTCAACATCATCTCTATCAAAGTCATCACGGGACTGACTGCCATAAATGCCAGCACCTTCAGCATCAACTCCATTTTTACCAAACTTGAACCAGCACTTGGCTCTAGAGCCATTGGAGGGTCCAAGTTTAGAGGGTCTGACCCACCCCAACCTATTCTGTACACCCAGAAACTTAAGATTGGTTTTTGACAAGGAAGAAGGAGAAGTAGAGGGTTTGAAGGTAAAGGGCAAGTGGGTTGTACATGGTATTGAAGCCATTGCTGAGTTTTGGAGAAGCTGAACTCAGAGAGTACTACCTTTATCACACTCCCAGTTCTATCCACTCGTCACTCGTGTCTGGCTGAGGAAGAAATAATAGGATGTATTTGCATTGTTTTCATGTTGTAATGTGAATGTGATCTTTGCCATTCAATTCGTATGCTATTTTGACCAATCAAGTGGTTCAGTTTTGTTGACTTTTGTTGATGTCGTTTTAGTGGGTTGTATAGACGAAAAACGACAAAATGTGGTCAGAAATGTTTTAAATGAAGACGCTGTTAAAGATTGCGTATTCAGACGAAAACCGCTTCAAGAAGCTGCGGGATTCCATTTTTCCAATTTTGGGCGTCTTTTTTTTTTTTTTTTTTTTTTTTTTTAGAAGCTGCGGGATTCCATTTTTCCAATTTTGGGCGTCTTTTTTTTTTTTTTTTTTTTTTGGGGAGAAACTTGACCCGAAGGTCAATTTTATTGCAGAAGAAAAATCAACGACTACAAAAGTCCCAAGTGATTAGAGGAGCTATATTTTTAGGAGAGGATTCAATCCAAACCTGGAGCTCACTGCCTAAAGCAGCTTTCCTGGCAAGAAAATGGACAACTATATTATCTATGAGTTTGACATAGGAGAAATTACAACACCAAAAACCAGCAGCTAAAACTGAAGCATTTTAATCAGATGACCCTACTAGAAAGTGGCATCATTAAAAAGTGGCGTTTGTGTCTAAAAAGTGGCTCAAGTATGTTAGAATTCTTTTTGATGAGTGAACAATATTAGAATTTTACCTAAAAGAAGAATAATATTAGAATTAGAATTTTAGATGTAGGTCCATTCCAAATCGTGCTCTTACAAAACTAAAGTAGGTCCAATCTCCTCCTTATTTATTGTAGGTCCATTTTAATGAAAATGGGATCACATAGTAACAAAACTAAAATTATTCAGGGAGAAGAATAAAAAGAGATGGGAGGTATTTCTATGAATAGGAAAAGTAAGTTATAAGAGTATATTGACTTTGTTAGAAGGGTCTTGTATGTTAACGAGTGCTATTGTGCCCTTGTTAAGGTAGAATTTTATAATGTAATCGAGCTACTTTTTATTTTTAAAAAAAAGTCACTTTCAATTTAAAATTCATATTTTTATTAGTTTTTGTTATTTTTTAATGCAAATGAGATTCTTTCAAAGTTTTCTTAACGAGTGCATAAAGATATCCATTAATAAAGAAACCTTTGTTAGCATAAGTTACTAATTATTAGGTGGCCTTAGGTATATTTGGGAGACTTCAAATGGCATTCTATATGATTTTTTTTTTTTTTTTTACACGGATAAAATAAATAAAGAGAAAAAAGGAAAAGAAAGAGTAGGTGTGGGTCATCAACAAGAAGTGGCTTAAAAGATTGTTGGGAGAGTTAGGGGCAATAGACTTGGGTTATGTGAGTTATGTGGGGTGGCAATTCACTTAGTGGCTTGTTGCCAGAGAATGAAGGGATAGCCAAAAGGCTTGATAGAGTCATATGTAGTGATGAGTGGCGTATGAAGTATCCACGAACAGAGATAGGCCATCTTGTGGCATCTAAATCAGATCATGCCCCATTTCTGCTTATTTTGAATATGGAGGTGGAAGAGGATAGAAGTCATTCGAGTTTGAGGGGCTTGGGTATGAGATGGAATCATGGAAGAAGTTTAGAGATAGTATGTGATGCTTGGCAACACCTTATTGGTGGATCCATCCAGAGCTTTTATGTTAATGTTGATCTACAAGAAGTGTTTTGAAGGCCCCAACAATATAAAACTTGCAAGTTCTAGAAAAATATACATTTGGAGCTTTTCTAAAGTATAGAAAAGTAGAAGAAGGTGACAGGAATTCAAATAATTTTCACCTATCAGAAGCAATCATAAGATGAAGCAATTATATAGAAAGAGTGAAAATAGAGAATGGGAATTGGGTCTGATTCAAGAATACTTAAGGTTCTTTAGGTCAAAGTTTCAAAAGTTGAGCTTTTCAAAAGTCAATATAAAGAGCTTTAAGGGTGCCTAAAAGTTCTATATTAAAAACTTGTCAAATTCCTCTACTTTGCAAATAACAAATTTAATTATCTTAAAACTCTTGATCTCCCCCTATAATGCAATGCTAGACAGTCCCTTGGTCGGTAGAATTTTCTCAATAAAAGTTACTGCTGAAAAGTTGTTTAATTGATTAGTAACTACATATAAGAAATGTTTTGCAGTTCTTTTACTTATCGGGCAACCAAATTGAGAAAGTGTCTTTTAGAAGTGAGAATTATTAAATTTAAAAAAAAAAAAAAAAAAAAAACATTATAGATGTGGCTTGAATCTATAAATAATCTGGCATTAAGATTTAAGAGTAATAAAGAATTTTTTATTTTTTATTTTTTTACAGGTACTTATTTCTCATACTTGAATTTAAATAATTTAATTAATGGACAATTTTTCATTTATTTAGTAATATTTTGTTTAAAATACTCAGACCAATTGAGTTCAGGAGATTCCAATATCTTATTTTCCATAGCTTGATGCAGGAGAAATATATGACAAGATAAATATGATACATATCTCAGTGGACAAGAATAATTTAAAGCTTGTGCTAAGTTTATAGAGAATGAAAAACGATTTCTTATTTTGAGAAAATTTTGGTTAAGAGGAAGAGATACATGGTGTTGATGTTTATTTTACAAGGGACAGAATATACTTCATTTCATGTCGTTAACAAACTTTTTGTAAGTTAGTTTAATTCTTTTTCTTTATGTACTATAATGTTTTCCAACTTTTATAAGTCGGTGTCATAAGGATAATGTTATGGATGTTGCATATTTTAATAAGTTATTATTGACATGTGATTAGTTGACTCAACAATGTTACATATACAGGAATTTTACATTTTCTTTTTTATATGTATAATTGTACATATTTTGATTGATATTGATAATATTTATTATGGGAAAAAGTTTTCCTCTAAACCAATTTAAAAGAATCTTCTTTAATCCACTAAATAATGATTTATAAGACCATTCTCGTATTTTATTTAAATAAGTTACATAATTCATAAAAAATATCATGTAACTAAAAGTATACAAACATAATCATTTTAACCGCCATGTAGTGTGTCGAAAAAAAAAATCAAAACCAGTTTGGAAATAAACTTTTTCTCCATCATATCATACTTTCTACGTTTGTTACATCGAAACCATAAAATTTATGATCAATGACAATTTGAATAATGCAATTGTAAATCTCATATTTTATAATTTTTTGTGTAATTAGCCATTCTTCATCCAAAGTGTGCACAACGCTTCTTAAAATACAACAGCATGGTCTCACCCACAAAATGCTCTCGTAGTGGACCGCTGGCCCATTTTTTGCAGGACCATAATGCATAATACATATTGCAAAACAATCTGGATGATAATAAGAACAAATTGATAAGTGTGATCTTTAAGAAGTGGGGACATCCAACGCAGGACCTGAACCACTGCTTTTTTTTTTTTTTTTTTCCTCAAAACATATACTCTTGATAGATAACAAAAACAATAAATATTTAAATTTGCATCACTGATAGAGGAGACTGCATTTATGATTCACCAAATGGTTTTACATTTTCAGCTTTTGAGTTTGACCAGCAAAGCCACCAACAATGAATAGCTTGCTTTTACCTCCTGATAAGGTACAAGTACTCTTTCTTTGTTAGCATAACTTATTAGTTCCTTCCATCATCACCTTATTCATCTGTTTTCATAATATAGTTATGACAGTATAAAATTTATCACCGGCCACCTTAAATACAGAGGTGCAGATGACTTACCAAATTCTGAGGTATTTTCTTTATTTTCATTTACTCTTATTACCAAGAAAGTTTCATGAGAACAAAGAAATTGAATGCTTCCAAAAAAAATAAAAAAGTTCACACTTCACATGGTATGGGGGAATGAAGTTCAATCACATCTTTCCTATGACAATTTTTAAAACAGCAATAAAATGAAAAGCAAGAGACACTGAAGTTGCTTCACAAAGCAGAAAAGCATCCTATTCTTTTCCCTTGTTATTGAAGACATGAAAAGAAAGTAACAACTTACTTAAACTGGCCATGAAAAGATCTATCCTTCCTTTTGAGTCTCACATCATCTTATGATACTAATTAGGTAATGAGATTGGATGTCATTTCAAGAACCATAATAGACCTGCTATATAACAATTCAACATGAATCACTATCTACTAATCCCTATCAAATGCTGATAAAAATCCAAGTTATGACCCAGGTATACAGCAAACATTTAAATGAAGTCAAGTAGTTTGAAAAAGGTACAGTGGTAAGCAATTTAAATGTTTTAACTGCCAGCACATGAATACAATGACCATATCACCATCCAATCCTCCTACTAGGCAAGAATCTAATGCTCTTCACTTTAGATAAAGAACATGAGGTAAAGAGTTCATATGAAACACCAGTACAAAGCAAAAACAAATGACCCAGACTCAAAGCAATTTCCTCACAAGACAAGACCCCCCCAAAGCCTCCTCTCTTCATCCACAAGTCTCCTTCACTCCAACCCAAAACATGTATAAATCAAGCACCATTGCCACAAAAGTCCCTGAAGAAATGGCACACACTCCAGTAGAAGTAGGTACTAGAGGCACAGTCGGATCCCTTATAATGAAAGAAATCGAGTACTTCAGCCAGCTCGAATTAAGCCGCCAAGGTAGCTCGCAGAAGCCTCAGTTCCCTATTACAGACAAGGCTTCCTCTAGTAGTCATTCCAGACCCACTTTTGGATCCGTGACAGCAACCCAAAAGAAGAAAAATAAAGCAGCAGGCTCCTACCAGGCATATGTTCTATGGTGGAAGTTTCAGACAACAATCGACCAATTGGGATTTCTGGTTTCAGTTACAGGAACCTTAAATCTGATCTGAAGAAGTTGTAGGCTTACATAATGCTCTCAGATAGCTTCGAGAAACCCAGCTTCTTGAGACGATTTGTTATACTTATAGGGTTAGCCCATGCTCTATCCTGGTTCCCACATTTTATGTCCACAATTTCAACTATGTTAGATCCTTTTTTTTCAGTTTTCTTTCTACTAAGAGTTCTATCCAGCGCAATACTATCAGAACCGAGCATTGGTATTCGATGAGTATTTCTAGTGTAAATTTTTGTTTTCCTAAATATCTCATGGCTTCTATCATCAATGTAGCTACTGCTTCCACTGCTGCTTGCCCCATCACATGATTTTCTAGCTTGTACCCTTTTAGAAGTTGTAGCACCACAGGGTATTGAAACAGGTACTGCACGTGGTTTAGTTCTGGAAGACAGAGGCATCTGAGGTGCAGATTTGATCGAACCAATTCCCTTGTCATCAGGGAACTAATTGTCCAGTGGGTCCCAACTCTGATGGATCCTCCCCACCCTTGATAGCTTCCAGAGTCTGAACCATGTTTATAATATTCTCAAACAAAGGTCTATGCAGGTATCTTATTGCACGGAACTTGTAAACCTTCAAATATTGTTGAGAGAGATGTAGCAACTAGAGCAGATTAACATCCTGTAATGCAATAGCACCACACAATGTATCTAGATGTCAATGGTATGAAATAAAGCTGAATTTCTTTGAATTGAAGTCAGTTTCCTGATATAATTTACAGTCATGATAACAAGTACATAGATGCACGTGCAAATCTCAATTCAACGAAAAGAGCAGTATAGTATGCAATCACGCAAGCACACACACAGAGAAACACAGACACGCATACCAAACATGCCTAAATAATACTGCTGATAGATTCTGCAAGCAAATGCAGATCCATAATAAAGGTTATAGAATAGAAGAAAAAAAAGCCATATTCAACAAAACTTAGCAACAAAGACTCATATTTTCCAAGTGATGGAAATCAATGGAGAATTGAACCCCAGAAGAAGAGACCCAGTAAAGTATGTCCTGAATTGTGATAACTACAAGTGAGTAAAGCATGAATCTGACTGGTCTGAAGAGGTAAGTCCCTACTGAATTTTCACCCAAAACAGAATTCCCCACAACTTTTTTTCATAACAAACCCAATTAAGGAAATGGGTTTAAAGCCTTGGGATTCAGAAGTAGTGAAGTAAATTCTATCTATAGATAAACCATATCTTAAAAGAAATTGATAATTGCTAGCAAACCTAATCAAAATGTTGGCCAATGGGAAAGGAAGAAAAACTCCACCAACTTCAACCATAACAATTAGATAACAGTGATCTCAGCAGATTCCTTGATTCAAACCAAGCCAAATTTACAAATTATTCAAATTTAAATAATAATAAAAAATCACTATAGATCTTGAAAAGTTTGAATTGTATTTGTAAGCTGATCAACCATGGAAACTCAAAATTTTTAAGTAAAATTACGCTTTTGCTAAATAATTGGAGCCTTATATTGCACCAAAGTAAAGCAATCTTACCCTTAAAAGAAAGCAGAAAGAACTTTTACAGTCTACTGGGTCTTTTAAAATTGCAACAAATCTAAAGACTAACAAATCTCTCTTAGTCATCAAATGTACAGACTTTTTAGGCATAAACAACCAGTTATACATACAACAACAGTGATTCAAATCCAAATCAAACGAAATTTCAAGATTTTGCAGAATGACATATCATAAATTTCTTTAAACCGCTTGAAACAAAAACCCTCCAACTATCAATACCCACAACCAGAAATGGTAAAAACTAACCATACAACACTTCACAGATCATAAAGAATGAGATTTTAAAGCTTACCCACAAAGCAAAAAGTCAAGAACGTTGAGCCCCAACTGCTTAAAGATGCCAATTTGGAACTGGCTGAGTGATCACCCAACAGAAAATGAGCCAAACTTACAACATTTTTTTTTTCTTAAAATCACTACTGTATAACTAAAGATCTTGAAAGTTTTGGACTTTGGTACTAAATTTTGCACATGTATGATAATGTCACCTTCAATAGAAGGTATCTAAATCTAATTTCTCTACTTTCTAATTTTTATTCTAACTTTCCACAAACTGTCTGTCTATGTATGTTGTGTGTCTCATCTTTTTTGGAGTTTTGGAGAGCAGTCAACGCACGCTCCATGGTACTGGATTTGACACTAATCTTTTTTTTAAAATAAATAAGAATATACACTAATCATTGTTTGGTGGGGTAATGGGTATACTCTTTTTTTTTTTTAAATGGCCTTTATTAGGGGGACTTTGATTAATTTTGTAGTTTAGAAGGGGTGTATTGAGATGAGCTCAATAATTTGGGGGTCAAGGTATAATTAATCTTTTTTTTAAATAAAAAAATAATTCAATCTTATTGGTGGAATTCCTTGATTCTTGGTGGTTTCCTAGCACTAGAATTCTAAACTAATTGTTAGGTAAAATTTGAGGGAAGAGAAAGTAAAAAAAAAAAAAAAAAAATAAGAATGAGATTTTAAAGCTTACCCACAAAGCAAAAAGTCAAGAACGTTGAGCCCCAACTGCTTAAAGATGCCAATTTGGAACTGGCTGAGTGATCACCCAACAGAAAATGAGACAACTCACAACATTTTTTTTTCTTAAAATCACTACTGTATAACTAAAGATCTTGAAAGTTTTGGACTTTGGTACTAAATTTTGGACTTTGGTACTAAATTTTGCACATGTATGATAATGTCACCTTCAATAGAAGGTATCTAAATCTAATTTCTCTACTTTTTTATTTTTATTCTAACTTTCCACAAACTGTCTGTCTATGTCTGTTGTGTGTCTCATCTTTTTTGGAGTTTTGGAGAGCAGTCAACGCACGCTCCATGGTACTGGATTTGACGCTAATCTTTTTTTAAAATAAATAAGAATATACACTAATCATTGTTTGGTGGGGTAATGGGTATACTCTTTTTTTTTTTTTTTTTTAAATGGCCTTTATTAGGGGGACTTTGATTAATTTTGTAGTTTAGAAGGGGTGTATTGAGATGAGCTCAATAATTTGGGGGTCAAGGTGTAATTAATCTTTTTTTAAAAATAAAAAAATAATTCAATCTTATTGGTGGAATTCCTTGATTCTTGGTGGTTTCCTAGCACTAGAATTCTAAACTAATTGTTAGGTAAAATTTGAGGGAAGAGAAAGTAAAAAAAAAAAAAAAAAAAAAAGAGTAGGAAAAAGAAAAGAAAATGTTTCTCTCATATGTAATTTGGAAAAAGAGATAAAAGGTGAAAAGAATGGAGAAAATTTACTACTATATCTTTTGTTTGGTTTGCAAAAAGAGGAGAAGAGTAGAGAAGAGAAAGGGAGAGAAAAGAAAATTTTTATTTTTATTTTTTCACTTTTTAACTCTAATGAAATAAAGAGAATAAAATACTTGAGGGACAAGAAAGTAATTTTATAATCCTAAAAAGTCAAAATTTGCAACCACAAATTTTTATAAGCAGACATCAAGATTCAAGATATCATATTATGGGCCCAGTTGTGCCGTGTGTTTGGCTGTAACTGAGGGGAAGAGAAAAGAAGAGGAGAGAGCGAAAGGAGTGACAGGGAAAGAAATGAAAAAGAAAATGCATTCCCTTTACGTGTTTGGAAGGACTGAGGAAAGAGAAAAGAATAAAAAATAATATTTTTTAAATTAGATTTTTTTTTTGAAATTAAGATATATGTTTTTACTTAAATACTCCAAATAAAATCCAAATGTTTATTAGTGGTAGGCCTTCAAAAGTTGCACTCTTTTTACTGGGCTTTCTCCACATTTTCGCCCAATTTGGACAAATGAGAAAAGTGAGCCTGGATGATTGCTCATTCCCCCATTCTCTCTTTTTTTCTTTCCTATAATGACAACCAAATAAGGGAATGTCATGTTAACACAATTTCCCTTCTCTTCCTTTCTTCGCAAACAACATGGTTATGTTTTTCAACTTGTTTCTCTTCTCCGCTATCAACCAAACGGTATATATAAAGGGTTTCTCTTTCTCTTTACTTTTCTCTTTTTCTTCGAATTCCAAACACTATATATGTGTGTATATATATATATATATATTTATAATATTTTGAAATCTTCTATAAATGTTGACTTTAATATAGAACTACATATTAATTATCTAAAACACACAAAAACATTTAACTCTAACAACCTTCTCATTTGACAATTTGTGACAAAAACACAAGACTATATAAATATCATGGAATACATTATACTCAAGGTACATTATAAATAAGCCTAATCTAAACTTGAACTCTAGAAGATATTTGCAAGAATTATATGTGTGTATATATATATATATATATTTATAATATTTTGAAATCTTCTATAAATGTTGACTTTAATATAGAACTACATATTAATTATCTAAAACACACAAAAACATTTAACTCTAACAACCTCCTCATTTGACAATTTGTGACAAAAACACAAGACTATATAAATATCATGGAATACATTATACTCAAGGTACATTATAAATAAGCCTAATCTAAACTTGAACTCTAGAAGATATTTGCAAGAATACAGCTCTAATCTTGACACTACTTAAAACCTCTTTCTTAAAATACACTCAAACAAAATGCATCAAGGCATCATATGAAAAATATGACAAGTTATAATAATCTGCTCAAAGCAATAGTAACACATACAACATATAAAAGTCAATAAGAACGAGCATGTAAAAAAAAATACAAAATCACAAGTTTAGAACCATAAAGAACATGTATTATCATAAATGGTTACAACAATTAAAAAGGTTCATGAGAAACTAAGTAAAGCAAGTATATCAAAAACATAAAATGTTCTCCCCCTCACTACAGGAATCAAATAATATATTCTCTACTCTCCTTACTCTGCCCTATCAACCAGCCTAACTACCATAGTTGCTTTCACTATCAGAAGCAACATGCTCATCATCATCGTCGTCATCATCAGCTGGTGGATCCACAGGCGTATCACGACCAACACGTTTGTTCAGTTATACATGTTAACAAGGAGAGTGTCCAACTTCTGCCCATGGTAGATCTGAGTATCTCGAACCTGATGCACCTCATCATACAAAGAAGCTAATCTCTCCTCAATGCCCCTAAAAGAAGCTGGAGCAGAAGTAGACCGACTAGTAGAATAGGCATCTTCTGGCAATGAAATAGTAACATTTCTGCCAGGCCTTCTTTGCTTCTGTGCATTAGCAGAATCCTCTGGCGATGAATGAATAACTTTTCTGCTAGGATTTTTTTTCCACTCTGCATTTGGCAATGGAAGAGTAACTTTTCTTCTAGGCTTTATTTTCTTTTGTGCATTAGCAAGATCTTCTTGTGATGAATTAGCAACTTTTCTTCTAGGCTTTGGAGCTACAAAATATTTGGTTTGCTTACTTTTAGTGTCAACTTGACAACAAATACTAATTAGTAGAAGTAGTAATTTTGCAAACCCACCCTACATGATGCATAGAAATAAGGGCAATAGAATGTAACAAAAAGATGCACATGGTTAAAGAGTCAATTTTTCATATGAGAAAATAATATACCAATCAACTTAAAACAAATATAAAAATTTAAGAGAGAAGAAAAGAGGCCCATATGATTAAATCCTGCAGAGAAAGAATCTGATTGTATCATCAGAATAGCATATATAGTTTTTTGACTGTACAATGTCACTAGACATCTGTCTCTACTTTTTAAGTTCTAACATGACCATGAATCTTTTAGTGGTAGTTTCTCTAACTTTAAGCAGATCTTATACAGCATTTCAAGGATGATTACATCTTCCTTAGCATTAAAGAATGAGTAGAAGAAGCAAATATGCAGAAATTTCTAAAAGATAAGAGAGTTAAGGGTACCATGAATCAGGCAGGAGATCTAAATGCAGCATGAATACCAAGTGCAATATCTCTTATATACAAACTACTTGATGTATGACAAAATCAATCGGCTATCAAAAGAATATATAAAAGAAAAAAAAAAAAAAACTTGATGGAATTAGTATATACCTTGAGATTTCTTTTTGTCTAGATTCCTCTGCCTAAATTGCTCTAATCGCCGCTGGCAGCTTCTTTTCTGGTCATGGGATTCTTTCAATTCATGAAACCTGCTTTCATTTCACCCACCCATGCTCTAACCCATTAATCTTGTACAATATAAACACTATTTCTCACTACATATCTGTTTAACCAAGTAAAATAGAAAATTTCTCTCATATAAAAGATGCCCACTAGTATTCAAAGAAAAATAGTTCTATTCAAAAAGGTAAATAGCAAATGTATAGGAAAAGACAAAAAGTTAATAATCAAATTGTAGAATCTTTAAACTTCTTGGCATTAGTTTTCCGGACTTGTTTCTCTTGTCTAACATGAAGTCTAAATGACATAAAAAAGATGGAACTGGAAGACATTACTTGTGACATAAAGTACAGAAGCGCTGGTCTAATCCTTGAACAGTGGCACTGTAAGCCTTTTTATGGTCTTCACAGACCTTGTACTCCCTGCATGTTCTAGATACATTGTTGTCGAGTACCTTTCCACAGTTATCCACCCTACATGTCCTCACTGATGATGATGATGATTGTTGATGCAACGATGGTGATGAGGAGGAAAAGGACATTGTTGCGTTTCTTGGTTTTGAAAGGGATGAATAAAGAAAGTAAAGAGAGGAGTCTCTCTTAAATCTTGGGACTCTGGACAGATGGAATTAAGAAAGTGGACTCAGAATATGAGACAGTCTTCAACTGAATGTGAACCATAGAGTATTGAATCAGTAACTGAAATAACTAACTTGTGTGCCTTGGCGTCCAAACTTCTTATCTTAGCCGCCTTTGTATTATTCTTTCATGCATTCACTATCCCTTAAATGGTTAATTTAGCCAACTATTTAGCATGACTTTTGTAACACACCTCTTGAAGGATTTAATATACAGCCCCACTGATCTCAAAAAAAATATACAGCCCCACTAAATTTTCTGAGGACTTTTGTTGAAATTAAGAAAGAATATAGGAAATTGATGTTGAGATGTGGAACGGTGGAAACAAAATAGAAAATGACACAGTGATTACGTGGCTTGGCTTGATAGCATATATCCACAGAGGGAGCCCTTTCTGTATTTAAAGAAGAAAATACGAAATTGATGAAATGGAAAATAGCTACGTTCATGAAAAATCTCTTATATATATGTATATAAATATAGACACTATGGAAACTAGGGTTAAACCTAGTCGGATTTTATAAAAGAAAAATGATATGTCCACAACGTTTTCATAACATGATAGTGTGTATACAAAAGTATACGCTTTCAAAATTATTACAGTTTTGCTGTCTGGTGTTTTTCAGCTAGTTTTTTTTTTTTTTTCTTTGTGATATGCTGTTGATTTGGACTTTTAGTCCTAATTGCATTATGTTACCTTGTTGTATTTGCAGATTTTCTGCTTGTTCTAGGACAATGTATTTGGTTTGATCAGTTTTTTCAATTAAAAAAACCCAACTTCAAATGAAAATCAATTTTGAGGTGTCATGGTGACACCTAAAATTGTGACAGTTTTGTTGTCTGGTGTTTTTTAGCCAGTTTTTCTCTTCTTTGCGATATTCTGTTGTTGTAGATTTTTAGTCCTAATTGCATTCTGTGACCTTGTTGTATTTGCATATTTTCTGCTTGTTCCAGGACAATGTATTTGGTCCTGGACAATGTATGATGAAGGTCTAAAAATAGTAAATACTAAATACTAATGGTGCATAGATGGAGACTGGCAGGAACATCAATATTGCCAGGATACTTATCAAAAAGAAAAAACATCAATCTTGCCAGGATGGTGTGATATAGTCAACAAAAGCAGTGAAGAAAAAGAAGCTAAAAGAGCAAATTTAGTGATAATCTAACCACATCAAACTGGAAAAGAATTAACAGTAGTACTAACAAAACATTTCAAAGCTTCAGAGATGACATATATAACTACACAATGAAGTAAAATTTTGTAATTGCATTTTCGCTTCATGAGTGAAAGATAAGAACTCCATCTGTCGTAGTCAAATACATTCTTTCATAGTTTTAAAGGGTTGGGAAAAGATTATTAAGCCTGCATGGTAGCCCATAGAATTCATCACTTCTAATATCCGAACTATATAAGCTGAACCTCTCCCACCAATGCAAGCTAGTGTCTTTTTGTGTGGCATCGGTTTCACGAGAGAGTGAGCAATCCAAAATCAAAGCAACCAGTGCAGCCACTGTCGTGTGAGACATGAAGATGACAGTCACCATATCGTCAAACTGCAATTTATAAATCAAAATTAAGTAAAATGCCAATGGTGGGAGCATTAACATATATATTGACTAAATAATTAGATATGTAAAACCACACTTAGTTAAAATCTCTTACCCATCCAGAGCTGGTGTGAAAGTGTCTAGAGCGGAAATCTATATGATAATATTCTCTGAAGTATTGCGGTACTGAAATGCCCATGAAGAAAGAAAAACCCAATATAAATTTTGTTCTGAAACTGTTCAAGTTACAGAATTGGAGAAGGCCAAGACCTGCAGAAGCTGCATGCAACATTATAAACCATGTTACCATTAATTTTGCATTGACAGGACAAAACAAATCTCTAAAAACTGAGCATGATTCCCTAATCATTGGGAAGTTAGGGTGAAATAGAATACATACAAACATAGCCAAAGAACACACAGTACAATGCTGCTATGATTGGTAGAGGTATAGATGCGAATAGTGCTCCAAATTTTCCTGGTCAAGAACATGATTACCCACATTTAAAATGATTAAATCTTAAATATAATGCATTAGTCATGACTTCAAATCTTCTATATACTTCAAATCAGTTATGAAGATTTCAAAGAAAGGAGTTGATGGGTGAATGATAGAAGTTGTCATCTCTTCTAGTTTCACATTCTAAGAATAGGATGAAATGTTGCATTCAAATGGGCATGGTTTAGAACATGATTAATTTTAACACTAAACCCTGACAGGCTCTCATCAGTGAATTTTATTTTAGAACAAAAATTTATCTGAAAGAGCTCCTATTTAATATTAACCACCGCTTACTATAAGCGCCAAGAAGCTATAAGCATTGATATGATAGAGTTACTTGAGCTAGCATACCAAACACAGAGAAGAAAATCATAAACCCTGCTGATATTTGGATGACTCTTCGACTTCCAACTCTTGTCAATGCCAATAGACCAGCATTTTCCCTATACATGAGGCAAATCACAATTAGAAAAGGTAATAAGGGACAAAAATGTTCGAATGCAAATGTTGGGTGTTTTCCTTTATCTGTAAATCATGTTTCGTCATATGTGTGTCTCTTGTTGTAACACACTTGATGATCCAATAAAGAATTAAACATATTTCAATTTTCCTACCGTTCTTTATGTCCTTAAAAGGGCTGCTCAACTTATGGGAACTGTTCATTATATTTCAAAGAATCCAGGAGTTTTTATAGAACTTTGCCTTAATCAACAGATTAAATTCAATTAATCATGTTGCGTCCCCCTCTTTTGTTCTATTCGTGCCTATTTATTATTAGTACCATACAATATGTGTGTGACTCTTGTTGTAACACACTTGATGATCCAATAAAGAATTAAACATATTTCAGTTTTCCTACCATTCTTTGGGCCCGTTTGGATGCAGCTGAAAACTGAAAACTGAAAACTGAAAACTGAAAACTGAAAACTGAAAACACTGTAGCAAATAATTTTTAAATATGTGAATAGTATCGTGGGACCCATTTTTAATGAAAAAGTTGTTGAAAAGTGAAAATTATGGGTCCGTAAACAGTGCACAAATGTACTGTTCATTGACAAAAGTCAACAAGTGCGGCTACTGTTCATTGAACAGTAGCCGCACAGTACCGTGAACAGTTCATTTACAGTTGAAAAGGTGAATTTATACGGCTGAAAGCAAAAAAAAAAAAAAAAAGGGCAAAAACGCAAACGCAAACGCAAAAAATAAATGGGCTGCCCAAACGGTCTCTTAATGTCCTTGAAAGAGCTGCTCAACTTATGGGAACTGTTCATGATATTTCAAATAAGCCAGGAGTTTTTATAGAACTTTGCCTTAATCAACAGATTAAATTCAATTAATCATGTTGCATCCTCCTCTTTTGTTCTATTCATGCCTATTTATTATTAGTACCATACAATGTTGTCTTCTATGACATAAATTCATATAAGACAATTGAAAAAATATCATATGAATGGTGAAGTAGTTGGATCTCTAAATCTAAAACTTTTACATTATTGGCTTATTTCTAATTCAATACTTGTTCACTTAATCACTTAACCATTATTCTGACAATGCCGAATGAGTATCAGATTGGATCATTTTATGTTTTTTCAATTACTTCAGTTCAGATCACTATTAACAGATGATATTTAAAAAAAACCTACTAGTCCATGAACTAGAGTCAGTGGTGGAACCAGAAGACCTGCATCTGATATGCTCAATTATAATCTGTATTGAATTAGAGGTTTGAGCTTCTTACACTGAAGCAGAAGCGCCAGTTACACAGCCAAACATGCCATTGAGCAAAACTCCTATTCCCTGAAAATCAAACAAATTACAGAAGTGAAGTAGTGGCAAAAATTTATTCTAGAATGAAGAGAGAATCATGATATGTAAATGAGATGTCACATAAACACATCCTACCAGCCAGCCAACACCACGGCCAATAACGGAAGGTGGCACAGGTGTAGCACTTCCATATCTTGCTGTTGCAAAAAATGTACCAGTAGACTGCAAATAGAAGGGGGAAATTAGGACAAGTATTTTTCTTGGTCTTTCTTTATCTCTGACTTTAGGATGATGAAGAAAACAGGTTTTGCAAATTCATAAAGTCAACAAAAAATCTGAATTTAAGTGCATTATTTGCTGCAGACTAGTTTCTGCTTTCAGAAGTAAATTAGAGAACTTGGTGGCAGAGTAGCTAGCTAATAAACAAGAAATACATGAAATTGTTGTTCAGAAGTGAACCTCAAAAAGTGAAACAAAAGAAGCGGCCATCATAGCAAAAGCTTCTCCAGCATGAAATGTGGGGCTTCCCCATTGAAACGGATAAGGAATATAAACCCTGCATGTGATGACACAATGGCATAATGTCATATAATGTCAAAATTTGTTGCAAGAATGTAAAAAACATAGGCGAAGTTGTCTGAATGATTATGGCCTTCCATTTAACTGGGTGTATTCAAACCTTGAAAGAGTAAAGTCGGGGAAGGACAATGTTCTATCAGAATGAAAGAATACAACACCCATTTCAATGTTCTGTCTTATGTAAGTAATAAATGTGGCACTGATTTGCATTGGTTCATACTTTTGTAACATCTTAGAAGCGTTAAAATGCAAAGAATAGAAATAACACCCTCCATGATACATAGAATCACCATGATGTGGTAAAAGGATATATTCAGGGCCAGGCCATTCTACTCTAGATGCTATTAAAGCAGTAAAACAACACAGGGAATTAAAATTATAAAAAATAAAAAAATAAAACCTCTTTCTCATTATTCTATATGTCAAGAGTATTAATGTAGAATCTCGTGTGGCTTTATGAACATATGCATGGAATATCAAAAGGGAAGATAAAAATCTACTTTACAAATAGGCCATTATGGATTTAGAACATGATGTCTAGCTCCTGAGTTTGGGGAGAAAGGGTGGTCAAACTTTGCTCTTAGGTTCATTATGTAACTCTACATTTTTAATTGTGATACTCAAATGTCAATCTTAGATATCTTATTGATGAGTCCTCATCAAAGTAAGAGGGCAGATTTCTGTGTTTTCAAGAGGAGGAAAGAAAAAAAAAACTAAATGCATATCCGACATTGTTTGTAAAATCTCACCAAGGGGCAGCTGTAAAGAGTCCAGCACGATCTGTGCGGCAACTAATCTGAGTTTTTGCAGGTTTGTTGTTGTACACACCACTTGAGGTGAGAAGTTGTGCATATAACCATGCAATTGCAACTGTGAAGAGCACTGCAAATCTATCCCATATTGGCCTCTTTGATTTCAAAAATTGAGGAAGATACTGCAAAAGCATAAACCGACAAAAATTAAAGAGCAATAAGAATCACAATCATCAAACTTCAAATGATAGAGATACACACACATATATATAAAGCAGATCTACCTCATTCTCCACTCCATCTTATGATGGGAGGGAATGGATTTGAACTAGAGCTTATTGGCAATTTGAAAAAAAAAAAAAAGATGATCATATTAAGTGAAACATTATGCAGTAGGGGAATTAGGCCTTTTTTATATCTACTACTGTCCTAAAAACATAGTAGACCAATTGAACGACTATTTTCCTCGATGCATCCTTTTTATAAGTGATGGTCCAGTCAACTCTACTTCGTTTAACAAGTATTGTTATTGCATACAAAGTAATAGAGTCTTCTTCATTTCTGTCTCTCTCTAGAAACAAGAGAGCCTTCTAGTGGTTTGTCCTAGAGAGAATTTAATCCCTGAGCAATTCTCAAATAACTGATATGATATGGTATGATCCTAAATGGATGTCACCCAGGATAAATAGAAGTAAGCTTGGGGTAAGTAGAGAACCTGGCTACTTGCCTGTGAGATAAAAACCACAACAATCAACCCAGGAAGCCCAATTTCAACACATTTTGCCATCTACAACATAAGAAAAGAAGAAGAACAGGGAAAATCTTGCAAGTCAAACAAAAAAGAATGCTTTGATAAATTTTTTTTTAAAAATAGCAATATTAATTAGGGGCAAAGATGAAAGTTTTAGAACTCTTTACCATGGGGAAACCAAGATGATAAAGACCAAATCCCGTTAAAGTTACATATGGAGCGACAGAAAGGGGGCTAAGAAACCTAATCCAAGAAGAAATTAAAGATATCCATGATTACGATATAGATAACATATTATTTTCTTGTAAACTAATCAACAAGACCAAGATTTTATGAAACTGGGAAATTATGGATAATGTACCTTACAGCATTTCTCCAAAAGCCTAAGAAACCCATCACAATCTGGAAACATGCAGTAATAATTAAAGCACCTTGTATTCCTCTCATAGTCTCTATGAACCTCTGAAAAATCACCCATGAGGCAAAGTGATTAGTATAGCACAATGTCAAAACACTCAATTAAAATGAAAAATTACCAAAAAGAAACCAAAGAAATGTATAAAGATTAACCTCATGAGGATCTACATATGCATTGTATCTACGAGCTAATACAATTGAAGTTGTGGGTATAATATATGCATATGAACCCACAACCACAGAGGGAAGTCTGGTCCCAAATAAAGACTGCAAGAGTGTGCTCAATCCTGAAACGAAAAGTAATGTCTGTATCACTCTAGCCTTCTCAGCCTGTGATAACCAAAAAAAAAAAAAAACTCTAGTAAATTAAACAAATAGACAAATTAATTAAGAAAGAAAACAAACAACATTAAAGAAAATGTAGTGTAATCCTTACATCACCACCTCCCATTTGAGGAACAATGATACTTGGAATCAAAACAGTGATGCCAACAGTCAGAAGATAATGCTGGAATCCCAACACAACAGCTTCAGCTGCATCATGACAGAAATGTAAGTCCTCCTAATCTAAATTTGGACTTGAAAGTACAACAAAATGAGAAATTAAAAAAAAAAAAAAAAAAAAAAAGACATAAATATTGAATTAAGAATATACATTAATTATTGCATTGGTAAATCTAATTGATGAAAGGATGAGTACAATGATCCGATAGAACATCAAGAAGCAAAATCAGTAAATCTCAATGTAAGATGTTATGCAAAAAGCCTTGTAGCTTAATGGCATAACATGTTCTGTAACTATCAAATTATCAAAAAAAAAAAAAGTATAAGACATATGAGAAAGAGTACGGACGCCATGGAGGAGGACTGTTAATGCAATACTGAATGCCGGGTAGCTGCTCTTTTACTGGTTGTGGTTGAACCTCCTCAGGCTTTTTGTTGTTGTTGTTGCCACCACCATTATTACCAGTATTGCCAGCATTGTTGCTACTGCCACCACCACCACCACCACCACCGCCTTGGGCCATGTTTTTTTGAGAAACTGTTACAAAGGAGGGAATGGTAAAGAAAATGTTTATTATAGAAGAAGGAGAGCTATAAAAGTCTAAAATGGTGACTAGTGTTCTTGAAAAAATTTGACCGTTACATGTATTTATAAGGAGATATTATTATTTTTAAAAAAAAATCAAACTAATTTATTAATTATAAGAATGATAATCAGAAATTTGTACCATTTATTGGTCATACCAAATGCTGCATGCAGTAATGCAGAAGCTATAAAGACTATAAGAAATTTGAAATAGATTGGGAAGAAGAAGAAGAAAGAAACCAATTATGATGGTTAATTATTTTCTCTTTTCTTCGCAGAGCCATGAGCAAGGTCATTACCTTCTACAATGTACAATCTACTTGCTCTAGCAGGTCGGCGTAGTATTTAGCACTGGATTTACAAAAATTATACATGCTAAACTAAAATATATGGGAAATTTATGTCAATTTGCTGGCTAATTTTTCACTATTAATTAATTAAATTTATTAAGAAAAATGTGTCCTTTTAATTATCATATATATATATATATATATACACATATATATACTAGCCTCATTGCATGTGTGGGTTTTTTTTTTTTTAGTGTCGTAATGTTTAAAAGTGATACAAAGACAGTGTCCTAACATTTAGGATATTTCTCTGCATGATTATTTGTACGTGGGTTTAAAGTTTGAAAATTTGAATTTAATATAAAAAGTGGTAATTCTATTTTTTTAGAAGATAAAAAGTGGTAATTCAAATAAAAATGAGAAAAGAAACAACCTAAAACTTAGGAACAGTAAATTACTCTTTTCACAAGTTTATATTTTTTAATTTAAAATTGTTTAACTAAAATATAGGGGTATTTTTGAGAGTTTAAGAATTTGTGTAAGGATATTTAAGTATGTAAAATAATGAAAGTAATGAAACCCTAGCAGAGAATCATATTATTAGTAGTATAGATATAATACAGTATCACCGTTAATTCTTTTCTTTTTTTGCCAAAGAATTCATTTCTTATTAGTACTACTGTTAGTATCTAATTAAATACCACCACCATCCAGTATTCTATTTGGATTCCCATTAAAAAAAAAATTTTCTTTTTTAGAGTATTCTACTAGTTGGTTGTCCAACCTCAATTACTCCTAAGAAAATGAAATTTTAAACGTTCAAATTCAAATCTTAATCCACGTTTGTGACCATTGAATTTAATATCTAATCATTCTAATTTTTTAATTATGAAAAATGTTAAAAATACTAAATGTTTTTACCATTTTTGTCAGTTACACTATTTTACTTCTTGTTCTTATATTACATTGATAACCTTAAATTACTCTATTGCCTTACTCCCTAATTTCCTTTTTAAACCACCTTTGAAAAGTCAGTACATTTATTATATTTTCATATTTTATAATGCTTAGAAATATGCTATTCAACCCTTGTGTACCCTTGGCGCAATGGTCACTCTATAAGGATATATTTAGTACACTGAATGTAGATTACACTAGAAATAGTAATCTTTATTACTAAGAATAGAAGACATTGTAATGGAATAACTATTATTATTCATAAGTTTAGTTGTTATATATGGAAAGCTTGTAAAAATTGATGTATAAGGAAACTTTATATTTTTAGAAATATATTAATTTTAAAACCTATTATACATGTACTAAGCAATAGCTATTACATCCATTTTAAAGATGAATAACTATTCTTCAATTAAAGAATAATTATTCCAATGTAATAACTAATCCATGTAATATAGATGCAACCAAATAACCGAATTGCTATTACACATGAATAACCATTCCATTACACATGAATAGTTATACCAAACGTACCATAAGTGCTTGTGGAATGTCGGGAACTTTGGGGCAAGTCTCTAGGAGTGAACTTCACACATATATACACCTCTTTTTTTCTTTTCTTTTTTTAAAAAACAAACTAACTGTTGAACACATTCACATTTAATTACACTCTCTCACCAAACTCAAACATATTACTTAACCCAAAGTATACTACTACAAAATGGATATACACTTAAATTACACTAGAATTAATAATTTAAATATATATATATATATAGGAAAATGTATACCATTCAATTGTTTACAATGACCAGGCCCCAATGTGCATTATTAATTTTTTCCTCGCTTTTTTTTAATTTAATTTTCATATCAATGTTTTTTATTTTGGTTTTAAGATCTTAGATTAATTAACTTAAAAACAATTAGATAAAGTCTTCTCGACTACGACGACGACAACAACAACAACAACAACAATTGATCCATCTTCAACTATTTTCTTTCTTCCTTTTTTTTTTTTTTTTTTGATAATTACAGTAAACCCACCTGAGCTTTGGCCCATTTGCACTTTGCCTACCCGTGGTTCAAAACTTATCACTTTGCCCACCTGTACTTCAATCTGTTACGCCTCTGTTGCCCACCTCACCCTCACATGTTAGACAAACACTTTTTTATTCCAAATTAGAACATAACACGTATCAAACAGCACAAACTCACTCTCTTTTCCTCACGAGCCCTAGAAACGCGAAAATCCATGTAACTGAGCTGGGATTTTGATTTTCCTGATCGTGCTTTCATGTGAGGGTGAGGTTCTGACCTTGGATTGTCTTGAGGCATTGAATATTTGAAGATAGATCATCACTAGGTACGACATTTCTGCTTTATGGTTCTAAGTTGGGGTTTCAAGTTTTGATGGTAGCTTTGATTCACAGGAAGTTGATAATCGATATCTTCTTCAAGTGGAAATTACTCAAGTTTAATTGGGCATATGTGTACATATGAGACTTGTGTGCTGAGAATAAGTTTGACAGTGGATAATTTTGGAAGAAGGTTTCTAGGTTGTAGCCGATATGAGATAAGTATACTTTTTACTTAATCTAGTTAATTAACGTGAGATTGGAATGATGTGTTTTAATTCAATTTATGAACAAGTTGGTCCCAAGTGCCCTTTCTTTAAATGGATTGATAATCTCACTTGTATGCGTGGAAATGAAGCTGCCCATTTGGTGCAACAAAAATTGGATTTACTGCGAAGTGAGCTGCAACTTACACATGCAAGGGAAAGAGAAGCTACCCAGGCAGCAGCAGAAGCTACCCAAATGGCAGAAATTGCTCAAGACAGGGCAGCAAAAGCCACTGAGAGGGAAAGAAAGTTTCGAGCTTCCTCTGTTCAAGCCAAGGAGATAGCAGTGAGAGTTTTAGAGTAAGAGAGAAAGTGCAGAATTGCACTAATTCTGTCATGGTTTTTTTTTTTTTTTTGGTTATGTTGTTTTCATGTTTTGGCTCAAGTGAGAATGTTGGAATGATGAGATTGAGTCTGCCTGATGGGTTGTAATATAAGTTAGTCCTCAATTGTATTGTAATAGAATTATGAAAGAATTTTTTGAGAATGAGAACTATGTAAGGTGGTAGATGCTGTTGGCTTGAAGCCACTTAATAAGATAAGACTTTTTAACATAAAGTGCTATTTATGTTAGATGCTATTGGTATTTTTGTTTAAAGTGAATTGGCTACTTGTGAGTTGTGTTGGTTTGTGCATAAAGTGCATTGTATGAAGACAATTGTGTTGAAAGTGAATTTGAAGTGCATGACAATCTGTCAACTTGTAAGAAAAGACAACAAATGCACACATACACCTTCTATTCAACACATACACCTGCTATTTAACATATACACCTGTTATTCAACACATGCACCTTGCACACATAAACAAACTCATATAATAAACTGCAATAATCAAAATAATAGTTCTGAACACCTGTCATTAAGTTGGAAAATTGTATACATATTTTAAGGTGGCATTGAATAGTCTTTCATCAACCACTAGTAAATATAAGGCATTTAGTACAACAACCAAAACAGTTGCAGCTGCCCAATATTTACAAAACTTACAAAAATACAAAAAGTGTTTGAACAGCTATATAAAAAAGTGTCTTGCCATTGTCTGCCCTGCTATTGTCTACAAACTACATAAAACCCTAACATTATACATAGCAACAAAAGTGTCTTGACTTAGTTTTCATTTACTGCTCCTGCCCCTGCCCCTGCCCCTGTCTCTCCCACCACAGCTGGCCTTTCCACCTCTTGTTCTACAATTCTGAGCCTTAGCTGCATCACCCCTTCCTCTCAAAGCAACTCCTCTGGTAGCAGGTGGTCTTGTAGGCTATGATGATGGTGCTCTACTGTCCAATGTTTTTGCAAGGATGTGTGGTGCTGGCTGGCTTGAAGAGAACCAAGGAGCTCCTCTAACTGTGTACCTGAAGTCTGAAGAATACCACTGACTTAAGTTCTATGACCATGGAGCTGGTGGCCCTAACCATGAGCTTGTGGCTGTGGAGCTGGAGCTTGTGGCTGTGACCCTGCTACCTGGTTAAATGAGGATGAGGCCATAGTGTGAGGCTAATTTGTTGGTGGGGGCTGAGATGAGGATTGGGTCTGTGATGAAGATGACGCCTAGGATCCTTGTCTGTGTGTAGAAGGCCTTCCACTTCCTTGCAACCAAATATGAGCATGTTTTTACGGTGTCAATTATTGGCATCTTGCATTTGAATAAAAAAAAATTGTAAAAACTTACAGATTTCCCTTTCTGCAGTCTCTGCCTCCTCTCCCATGGTGTCTCACCAGTAACATTGATCTTGCATCCCCTTGCATTGTACCCTTCCTTTTGACACCTTCCACACCTCACTGCCCTATTTGCTCTAGACACCTTATAAGGGTTCGGCTCATTAGCATCTCTCTTCCTCTTCATGGGTGCCCTGCCTGGTGACTTATAGACAATAGGTGCAACAGGCTTAGGTTAGCCACTTGAAATCCACTCAGACTAGCCAGGTATGGGAGGTATGGGTGTCTTGTATGTCTCTACATAAGCATCTTTGTAGTAGCATAGATGGGTGTAATCTTCTAGTTTCTCACAATTCACAAAAATGGCTACAACTCTATGCTTGCAGGGGATTCTTGTCAAGTTTCATACTTTAGAGAGAGAGAGAGAGAGAGAGAGAGAGAGAGAGAGAGAGATGTGGACACGTGGCATTTAAAAAATCTAATGGTCTTAAAAACCCCCCCACATAAACCCCAAAATTAAATAAATTCACAAAATTTGTTAAAAATTGGAGGGAATTTGTTATGATCCTAGTGTCCCACATGGATTAAGTGTAAGTTTAACCATATGTTTATAAGCTCTTAGACATCCTCCCCTTGCAAGCCGATTTTAAAGGGTGAGTTCTATCCATGAGTTTGTAACATTTGGTATTAGATCTAGCCACCACCCTTAGTAATCAAGTGTAACTCATTGAGTATGGGATTAAATGAGTTGCAGTTTTGTGATTGGATTCCGAAATGGGTAACCTAGAGGCTATATTAAAATAATTGATAGATGAGTGGAATCACCGAAAGAGAAAGGGCTACCATCGGGCCAGTGTCGCTAGAATGGGTCATCGTGAATGTTGGCTGTGGAGCGTGGTGGTATGTTATGATCTTAATGTCTCACATGGATTAAGTGTAAACTTAACCATGTATTTATAAGCTCTTAAGATATGGGACAATAGAGTCAATAGACTATTAAATAGTACTAGTAGTAAGTCACAATGTCTCTTTTATAGTTTTCACACTTTCAAAATATATCAAAATAATAAAAGATCAATAACTATATTATTCATAAAATACTTAAATTTATTCTCTCTCTCCTTTTTTATTTATTTTTATTTTTAGTATTTTAAAGTTATATGCAATAAATAAGTTTAGTGATTGAATAGATCACATCTAAGTAACATGAAATTTGGCATAGTGAAAATATATAATTCAATTGTGAGATTTTGATTCTTGGATACACTAATCCAAGTCCAACAACATGTTAATAATGGATAGTTGCACCTGTCTCTCTCTCTTCTATATATTGTAGTATTATTTAGAAAATTTTGAAATGACCAACATTTAACTTGAAACAATCGGGTCTTGAATTGTCAACCCCTATTCATCTGTCTCCCTCGAGTCTCTAGTATCTCGATTGATTGAATTCACGTTCTTGCCGTGACTATCTGCAGTGTTCTGAGGAAGCTAAATTGTGTCATATCAAATATATAACTACCCCAAATACACTGAATTATGCGAAAGCCTTATCTTGAGTCCACAATAAACAATGTAAATCCATTGTACGACACCATTTTTAAATAGAGAGAGCAGTATCTGTATCAATCTTTGATAAAGAGAGGAGTACAGATCATATTCATGGTAGACTTTTTTTTTTTTTTTTTTTGATTTTTGATGTTGTTTATATATATATATATATATATAGAGAGAGAGAGAGAGAGAGAGAGAATTCAGTTGTATGATTCATTTCTTAAAGCAATTATATGGTTTTCTTTAATTGGAGAATTTAATAAATATCTCTTAAGGGATAAATTTAAAAAATAAAATAAAAAAATAAAAAAAAGGTACTGAAGTTTGTGTCTTACTATATGGAAGCCACCAGATTTTGGTCACGTAAAGATAAATTTTGATAGGCCGATATTCGAGGAAATCAATGTAGCAGGGATTGGAGTTATAGCCCAGAATGATAGAGGTGAGGTCTTAGCAGCGATGACTGAGAGGATCCCTGTACCAAACTCTATGGTGGTCCTCGAAACTCTAGCAACCAAGCGTGCAACTTAGTTTGCACATAAAGTGGGCTTCCTCAACACTGTTTTTGAAGGTGACTCAAAGTCATCCATCAAAGCCATTTGAAATTAGACTTCCCTACACTCTTCTTTTGGTCATATTATTAGAGACATCTAGTCTTCTATTAGCTTTTTTTCAAAACTTTTCTTTCTCTCATATTTGCAGGCAAGGTAACACATTAGTAGATGCTTTAGCCAAGAGAGCTAGGTTGTTTTCTTTTTTTCTAGTTTGGATGGAATCTGTTCCACCAGACCTTTATAATTATTATTTGGCTGACTTTTAAGCATTTCAATAAAGGTGGCCTCCTTGGCCAGTTTCTCAAAAAAAAAAAAAGTTTTTATTTATTTTTATTTATAAAGAGAGAGATAGTTTCAATATATGGCCTTCGCTTTAAATGATTGCTCTCCAAATATTTTATTCGATGATAAAAGACTTCACTAGTTGAAACAACTGAAACCCACAACTACTATTAAGCTAGAGTTAAAGTTATAGAGTTTAGTGTGAAAGGATCCCCTTACATTTTAATTCTCCTATTCTTTCTAATTTTTAAAGAGAGAGAGAGAGAGAGAGAGAGATGTGGACACGTGGCATTTAAAAAATCTAATGGTCTTAAAAAACCCCCCACGTAAACCACAAAATTAAATAAATTCACAAGATTTGTTAAAAATTGGAGGGAATTTGTTATGATCCTAGTGTCCCACATGGATTAAGTGTAAGTTTAACCATATGTTTATAAGCTCTTGGACATCCTCCCCTTGCAAGCCGATTTTAAAGGGTGAGTTCTATCCATGAGTTTGTAACATTTGGCATCAGAGCTAACCACCACCCTTAGTAATCAGGTGTAACTCGTGGTTGGATCCCGAAAAAGGTGACTTAGAGGCTAGATTAAAATAACTGATAGATGAG
Organism: Quercus suber; assembly: GCF_002906115.3. Classification (NCBI taxonomy): domain Eukaryota; kingdom Viridiplantae; phylum Streptophyta; class Magnoliopsida; order Fagales; family Fagaceae; genus Quercus; species Quercus suber. The sequence continues at coordinate 87,234 of NW_027069631.1, read as the reverse complement.
TTTGAGCATCCTCTCTTTGCAAGCCAGTTTTTAAGGATGAGTTCTATCCATAGATTTGTAACAAAATTGGAGAATTCTAATGGAAAGGAAGGACTCAATAGCAAACTTGAGAGAAGATCCCCTACTTAGATGCAAGACATATGGTATTTAAAAATCAAATGTCATGTGTCATATATTTAACTAAAAATTTGAGGAAATTTGAAGATCAATGGGTGAGAAACATGTACTTGAAAGTGAAGAGGAGCCCCCACAGAAGTTTGCGAGCCATTGGTTTAAGAAGTGTTGATTAACACTTTGATGTGGAATGGGACTGCTAATCTACTGTTGTAAATGCCGATCGACAATTCCCTGAAACCAAGGGTTTTTTTTTTTTTTTTTTAAATTAAAAAAAAAATGGTTTCTTTGGCTTCTCATGAGTTTCTAACAACCTGCAAATATAGGACAATAGAGTCAATAGAATATTAAATAGTACTAGTAGTAAGTCACAGTGTCTCTTTTATAGTTTTCACACTTTCAAAATATATCAAAATAATAAAAGATTAATAACTATATTATTTATAAAATACTTAAATTTATTCTCTCTCTCCTTTTTTATTTATTTTTATTTTTAATATTTTAAAGTTATATGCAATAAATAAGTTTAGTGATTGAATAGATCACATCTAAGTAACATGAAATTTGGCATAGTGAAAATATATAATTCAATTGTGAGATTTTGATTCTTGGATACACTAATCCAAGTCCAACAACATGTTAATAATGGATAGTTGCACCTGTCTCTCTCTCTTCTATATATTGTAGTATTATTTAAAAAAATTTGAAATGACAACATTTAACTTGAAACAATCGGGTCTTGAATTGTCAACCCCTATTCATCTGTCTCCCTCGAGTCTCTAGTATCTACTATCTAGATTGATTGAATTCACGTTCTTGCCGCGACTATCTGCAGTGTTCTGAGGAAGCTAAATTGTGTCACATCGCATACATAACTACCCCAAATACACTGAATTATGTGAAAGCCTTATCTTGTGTCCACAATAAACAATGTATTTGATCCATTGTACGACACCATTTTTAAATAGAGAGAGCAGTATCTGTATCAATCTTTGATAAAGAAAGGAGTACAGATCATATTCATGGTAGACTTTTTTTTTTTTTTTTTTTTAATTTATTTTTTATTTTAGCAAACAATTCAAGCAAACATGAAGACGAATTCCATGCCCGAGGCCAAGGATCTAAGAGGTCGTACTTGTCATTCATGAATATGAAATGCCACCTTGTTTTTTTTCAAACCGATAGTTATTACTTTATCATTGTAGGGTCTACCTTAATCAAATTCTCTCCCATTCAACAAGTTGAACCTTCACTCTTTTCTTATAATAAAGACAATTAAGAACCTAATCACTTTATTTAACCTCCATTAACAACCTCACCCACACCATAACCAATTCTAACAAATACATACCCCACTCACATATTTTTTTCAAACGTCAATATCCAATCATCTCTCTCTCTCTCTCTCTCCATTTTAATGTAATTACTAATTAGTACTTTTTTTATATTTTTCCTAAAAAAATCTATTTAGTGATTCAAATTAAATAGTATAAATCTAAATGTGTATTCATTATCAAGTTAGTTTAAGATCCTCCCCATTTAAAATGGAAGCATTTTCTTGGTTTGAAATGAATTTTTGAGTTTTAGGAGAGGATTCCCTGAATCCCTCCCATTGAAGTATTTTAACTAATTATCCTTAGAATAGAAAGAATTTTTTTATTATTATTATCTTGATTAAAATTTTAAATAATATGACAATTTTAAACATAAAAAAAAAGCCAAAAAATATATATAAATGAACACTTATCATTTTAAGTGAAAAAGAAAGAAAGACATCAATCTTATTTTATTACCCAAATATGTATTTAATATAAAAAATAAAAAAAAAGTATTAGAATTTACTACATTCGAAACAAATCCATTCTGAGCCATTTAAAATTTTAAATGACATAGCTTTCCATAACGGTCAAATTCCTCATTAAATTTTCTCTTTCCCTCTTATTTTTTTAACCGACAATATATATAAATAGAAATAGAAAGGATCTTGTTTTTATTACCCAAACTAAAATTAAAATCAATCTAAGATACAAATTTAAAGTAAAAAAAGAAAAGAATCTTATTCCCCACAACCCCAACCCTCCATCACATTGTCATTAACAGTCCAAACAAGATCAGGAGTCAAGATCACCCCAAAAATCAAATCACCATTTCCCTTCCATTAAAAGTCACCATTGGTCCACATATTCCCTCCCTTTCACACAAACTCAGCCCCTCTCTCTCTCTCTCTCTTACTCACTCACTCACATAATCACATTCCCCATTCATTTTTTTCAAAAAAAAGAAAGAAAAACACCCACATACACACACTTTCTTTTCTTCACTCAAACTCACTCAAAAAAAACAACACCCAGATCTCAAATGTAACAACTCCATCAACACCTCTCTCTCTCTCTCTCTCTCTCTTCTCTCCAAAATGTCATCCCAACAACAGCAGCAGCAAGAACCCAAATCCAATCCAAAAGCCACAAAGCAAAACACAAGATCTCCCTCCATATCAACCCACCTAGCAATGGTGGAGCTGAAGCAAAAAATCCTGACTTCTCTCTCGAAACTCTCCGACCGCGACACTCACCAAATCGCCATCGAAGATCTCCGAACCACAATCCAAAACCTATCCCCCGAAGCCCTCCCAATGCTCCTCAACTCCCTCTACGACGCCGTTTCCTCCGACCCAAAACCCTCCGCCCGCAAGGACTCCCTCCGCCTCCTCGCCTTCACCTGCGCCGCCCACCCGGACTCCTCCTCCGCCCACCTCACCAAAATCATCGGCCACGTCATCAAGCGCCTCAAGGACTCCGACTCCGCCGTCCGCGACGCCTGTCGCGACGCCATGGGCTCGCTCTCCAACCTCTACCTCAAGCCCCACGCCGGCAACAACGAGAGCCTCGTGGGGCTGTTCGTGAGGCCGCTGTTCGAGGCCATGGGGGAGCAGAACAAGGTGGTGCAGTCCGGCGCGGCAATGTGCATGGCCAAGATGGTGGAGTGCGCCGCCGAGCCGCCCGTCTCGGCGTTCCAGAAGCTCTGCCCTAGGATCTGTAGGTTGCTTAACAATCCTAACTTCCTCAACAAGGCTTCGCTCTTGCCCGTCGTCGCTAGCTTGTCTCAGGTTTTGTGCTGATTTCATTGCTTTTGCTATGTGCGTTGTGTTCAATTGCTGTAATTTTGAACTGAAATGTGTTGTTTTGAGTATCGGGTTTCGGTTCAATTAGAATGTGGTAATTTTGTTAGGTGAATAGAGAGGAGTTGAATTCAAAAATGTGTTAGATTTGGTGGTTTTAGTGACTTGTAATTAATTTGGGGGGGGAAAAAAAAAAGAAACCATTTTTGGCGGTTTTAGTTGAAAATGTATGTGCATTCGGTTTAGCTACTATGTAGTAGTACATTGTGCATTGTATTTGGTTTTGGATTCGTTTCGATTAGTATGTGGTTATTGGATTTGATTGTGATAATTGAATAGAAAGGAATTGAAGTTTGTGGTAGATTTGACAATTTTAGATGAAAATGTATGTGGTGACCAGATTTGGTCTGGTTACTATGTACATTGTGGGAAATAATCGAACTGAATTGTGGTACGACTTTGTTATTATTGGTAATTACACAAAACACTTTGTGCGTCTTGAACTCGCATCCTTACCTTGACTTTGCTCTTACAAGGGGACAAAGTTCCATTTGAGCTAGAGTTTATTGGCTGAATAGTGGTACATTTGGTGGGTTTTTTTTTATAGGAAACTTTATGGTATGATTGGATTATCTGGCTGAAATCTAAGCTCTGCGTGTTTCATTTGTTAGAAAATATAGGAATTCAAAAGATAATTTTCATAATAATTTGTTAATAACTTGAAACAAGCTAGTGTAGGAACAACTATTATATCTTTAGACCTATATTGCACAATCTAGGATTGAAAAATATATATATATTCATTGCATGCTACAGCTGGATTTGATTGTCCATTTACAACTTGTTGAAAAAAAAATTTGTATAATTTTTTTGAGAAAATAACACATGTTTTGCTTTACCAGGAGAGGAATGAAAATAGCTGGTTATTTTTTGTTTAAGATGTTATTAGAAGTATTATAAACAACTGATCCAGATTCCACCAATAAAATAATAATAAAAAAGATCTTATAAAATGAGAATAAAGCTATAAATATATTACAGAGGCAATATTAATATCTAATTCACATTCATTTTTTATTGTAAAAAGTAGTCAAGCATAGAGTTTTTCACTTACACTTTTAAGTAAAACATATGTATACTTGTATACCTATATACAATTATGTGTGTGTGTGTATTAATTATATTTTGATACTACTGGGAACCCCAACAAAAAGTTCTGGCTTTGTCCGTGGGAGCAGATTATGAATTCTCAAGTTGTGTGATCTTGTTACAGGTGGGAGCAATTGCACCTCAAAGCTTGGAAAATTTGTTGCAAAGTATTCATGAATGCCTTGGGAGTACAGACTGGGCAACACGTAAGGCAGCAGCTGATGCATTGACTGCCTTGGCATTGCATTCAAGTGTTTTGATTTCGGATAAAGCTGCCTCCACACTGACAGTGCTTGAGTCTTGCCGTTTTGACAAGGTGGATTCTGCAATCTTATTTGAAATTATTGTTGTCTGTATCTGTACTTTATAGTTGCCTATTTCTCTCTCTCTCTCTCTTGCTGGTCACTAGGTGTAATGTATTTTTTTTTTCTTTTTTTAATGTTAAATTTAATAAAGGAAGATCAACATACTTTTGTTTGTGGCCTTGTTACATGATCGTTCTTCAGTGGGGTTCTGTAATTGTATATCCAATAGACGATGTATGCTTCAATGCTTAAAAAAAAATTTCTTGCTAATGTTTTTGTCATTTATATATAATCATTAAAAAATTAAGGACAAGTAATAGAAGGTGAAGTTGCTAATCTTTTAATAAGTAAAAATACTTCTATTCATAAGAGGAAATAGTTTAGATAACTAGAATATGTATCATCCCCCTAAAGATTTACAATTCAAATAATCTAAGAATTCTATGAAAAGAACTCGAGGGGATGCTACCCAATGCAGCCATCCAGTTATGCAAACATCTCAAAACTGATTGTTTGATGACATGGTTGGAACATTGACTCTCTTACCAAGCATCAAGTTGGATTAAATTTCTATGATTTGTGAAAAAACATGTTTCAATTTTTTTACAGCTGAAGAATTATTTTCATGTTTGTCATTCCTCTCCTTAATTCCTAATTTGTTAAAAGACACCTATCTTCTTGAAAATAACTCAACATTCTTGTGATTAATTTGTTTACAGATAAAACCTGTTAGAGATAGCATAACAGATGCATTGCAATTATGGAAAAAGATCGCAGGTAAAGGAGGAGATGGATCTCCAGATGATGAGAAACCCTCTCGTGGTAGGCACATCACTAATGTTTTGTTCTTCAGAATGATCCTTAAGTTATTCAGTTGTTTGTCAAAATTGAATTGTCTCTGTTTTGCTCAATTTTCAGATGGTGAAACTCCTGGGGTTGCTGAATCATCTGAGAAGAATGGCATGAAAAATCCAAATCCTAGTGACAGGAGATCAGAGCAACCATCTAAGAATTCATCTAATGGTACTTCCCCTTCTTCAGATTCTGTTTCTAAAGCCAAAGGTAGCAGCTTTTCAGAAAAAGCAGTTGTAATATTGAAGAAGAAAGCACCTGGCCTTACTGAGAAAGAGCTAAACCTAGAATTCTTCCAGAAACTTGAAACAAGGGGTTCTGATGATTTGCCAGTGGAAGTAGTTGTTCCACGTAGGTGTCTCAGTTCTTCAAATGCAAACAACGAGGAAGAATCAGAGCTAAATGATACAGAATCAAGGGGAAGGTCAAATCGCACTGGAAATATCCAGCATGATGATTTTCATGGATCTTCCAACAGTAAATATCGTAACATAGAGAGAGGAGCTTCTGCTCCATATTCTAAACGAGATCTTGATGACCTTGCACGGGATAAATGGCCTGAAGAGAGGGTAAATGGAAAAGACGCTAGAATGAGAGCATTAGATGGTGATGATAGAATTGATATAAATCAAAGGGATTCATCTGGCCATCGTGTGGGTTTCTCCAAAACTGATGGTCAATCTGAAGGATCCTTCATCAATAACAAAGGAAATTGGTTGGCTATCCAGAGGCAGTTATTGCAGCTGGAGAGGCAACAAGCTCATCTGATGAACATGCTGCAGGTATACTCAATTTAGGCATCAATTATATAAGAACGTTCTTATATATGCTTTTTTAAATGAGTGGTAACTTCTTATATTGTAGGATTTCATGGGTGGTTCTCATGATAGCATGGTAACTTTAGAGAACAGAGTAAGAGGTCTTGAGAGAGTTGTTGAAGACATGGCGCGGGACTTGTCAATATCCTCAGGTCGGAGAGGTGGTAATTTTGCAATGGGGTTTGAGGGATCTTCTAATAGGCCTTTAGGCAAGTATAATGGTTTCCCTGATTACTCTACTGCCAAATTTGGAAGGGGTAGTGATGGGCGGATACCATTTGGAGAAAGAATTGCCCAGTCTGATGGAATTGCTATGGGCATGAGAGGAAGAGGTCCTCCTTGGAGATCTGACATGTCTGAGGCATGGGATTATCCCACATCTGGTGCTTCCAGAAATGGGCAGATTGGCTCAAGGAGAGCTCTAGGTGGCAGTAGTATGGATGGTAGGTCACCTAAATCAGACCATGAGAGTGATCAGGGTGGCAGCAGGAGAGCTTGGGATAAAGGAGCTGGACCTGTTAGGCTTGGTGAGGGGCCTTCTGCAAGAAGCGTTTGGCAAGCTTCAAAGGATGAAGCTACATTGGAAGCAATTCGGGTGGCTGGGGAGGACGGTGGAACTTCTCGGACTGCAAGAGTAGCTATCCCTGAAATGACTGCGGAAGCAATGGGAGATGATAATGTTGGCCATGACAGGGACCCTGTGTGGACAGCTTGGAGTAATGCAATGGATGCCCTTCATGTCGGTGATATGGATTCAGCTTATGCTGAAGTTTTATCTACAGGGGATGATCACTTGCTTGTGAAGCTAATGGACAGATCAGGCCCAGTGGTTGACCAACTCTCAGGAGAAGTTGCAACTGAGGTTGTGCAAGCTGTTGGACAATTTCTACTAGAGCAGAACCTTTTTGACTTATGTTTATCTTGGATTCAACAGGTATGGCTTTTTTCATAATCTTCAAATTTTCTTCAAGCTGCTGAGTATGGCATATTGGCATGTATATTTCTTATTGGTATTCGTTGACCTGCTAGTTTACAGTTTTCTACTTTTTCTAATGAATCATGTAAATAATGTCAACACTATTGATTTTTTTATTTTTTATTTTTAAAAAATTGTTAAACCTTTTGGTACTAAGGTTTAAAAAAATTAAGAAAATATGGGAATCTTTCTTTTTGGGTTAAGTAAAAAAATCTGAATAGATAGAATTAGATGTTGACAACTGCTCTAGTAAGAAGTTTCCCACCATTAGCTTTAAAGCATAGTTTCAATGAAATTATAGTGTTGTATTTGATGTGCATTTGAGAGGAAAATTGATGATGTTTTCAGTTCTATAATAAGTTGTGTTCCTATATGTAATTCGAAAAGTTGTTCTGAGTAGTATATTATCATATTACAATCTGTTCTTAACTGTTTCTTTCTAAGCATTAAAATGCCTTCTTAAGTTGGTCTGTTTCTTACCATTTGGTCTCAATTTTCATTGTGTTCAGTTGGTGGAAGTATTGTTGGAAAATGGACCAGATGTTTTGAGCGTTCCTATGGAAGTGAAGAAGGAGCTTTTGTTGAATTTACATGAAGCTTCTACAGCAATGGATCCCCCTGAGGATTGGGAAGGTGCGATGCCTGACCAACTCTTGTTGCAGTTGGCGTCAGCCTGGGGAATTGACCTGCAACAGCATGAGAAGTAGCCCCCAGTTGACTGCCTAGGTAATGGGATTCTGTACTTTATATGCGAACATATTTTGATTGGGTTGATCAGGTTAATACATCATGTATTTACATTAGTTGAGTGAAAAATTGTGAATGAACAGACAATATTTTGAACAGTTACGCAATTGAGCATTGTGCATCAATAGATAAGTAATTGAAACTGGAGTCAAGATGGGTCTTCTTAATAATATAATCTTACATTAGATCATCAGGCTGAGCAGTTTACTGCATCTTTGGTCTCCTATTACTTTATAAAATCTTATATGTGCGTCGACGAATCAGAGGAATTGTAACGTTTTAAAAACATGAAAGTCAATGGAGTTGCACGTAATGGCTCATCCAAGCAGATAATGGAGAACAACGCCCACCTCACTTGAATCAACTTCCCCATTTTGTCTTTTTTATTAAATATATATATATATATATTTTTTTTTATTTATTTATTTAAAGTTGACATTAGTAGAATACAATTCTTTGAATGTCACAAGTTCCGGTAAAATTTATAGTTGCATATGGTAGAAAATTGGCCCCAAGGCCAATGGTCCTGCATGAGAGACATTTGTGAAAGTGAAATGTTGCGTTTTTTGTGAAAGCTATGATTTTTTTTTTTTTTTTTTTTTTTTTTTTTTTTTTTTTTAAATTGGTAAGTTACATGCACACACAATGAGTTTTGGATCCATGATCTCAAGTCTCCAACCACACTTTGTGAGAAGGAAGTTCGTTTGAGCCAAGGCTCATTGGGATGTTTCCTATGAAAGTTTATATTCCATGTTATTGGAAGGGAAGTAATCATACCATACTCTTAATAAGGAAAGGTGAAAGAAGGAAGGGAAGAATTTAAAACATGTGGGCCTAGTGAAGAAACTGACCTTACTATTGCACATTCATCCCGGGCAAATGGGGTCCCAATAAAGTCTGCACTCTTTAATCTTATTATTTTCTGTTACAGCAAGGACCCTGATGAAACTCTTCCAATTGAGAGGATTTTCAAAGTTCCCAATGTTGATAAAGTGATTGAAGATGGCAAGAAGAGTCCCACAAAATATCGCAATATTAGTCTGAGTAGAATCCTTAATGAACCGTTACCAACTGACATCTTCACAGCATCTGGTTGGCCTCTGTTAGTGGTGACGCTTTGAAGACCCTGGCTGGAAAGGTTTCTGCAGAATATGATTTTGTGAATGATGAGCAACCAGATGACAACATTGAAAGTGCCTCTGAAAATGAAGTTTCAGAAGAACAAAAAACAACTGTGGATGAGGATAAATCTGCTTATGGAATAGCTTTTCAAGCTTTTGAAAAGGAGGAGGACGGGAGGGAGGCTTGTCATGCCATTTCTGCTTTATGTGAAGTTTGCTCCATTGACTCCTTGATATCCAACTTCATACTCCCCTTGCAGGTGATTGCTGCTAACATGTCTTTCTGGTTTTGGTCATCACATTTACCTCAATACCAAATATACTGGATCTCCGTAGCATGGATAAACTTTATATCCATAGTATTTTAATTGACTCTTTGCATTAAGTAGTTGAGGCATTATTGGTCCAAATTTCTTCCAAGCTATGGGAGTTGTGTGCTTTGTGTATTGAATACGATGCTTATAATGTTAAAGATGATTGAGACCAGGATTGGTTCCATGTTTAGTTATTTTAGATTCAACAAATACCCGTGCACAGATAAAGTCTTGCCTATTTTTACCTATATTTTTGAGACGTGTAGATCTAAACTGTTCAAATGTATCTATGAACTGTAAATATGGATATCATGTAAGGTTTGCTTGAATTTAATGAGCCAAATGATTGATATTTTTGCTTATACTTGAACGGTGAATAACATGGCATTTGTGGAGGAAAAAAGTGAAAAGTCTATTTTCTAGAAGGAAAGAATATTAAGCTTCTATTTATTTTATTTATTTTCACTTTTTTAACTTTTAAAGAACCCTTAACCTATTAGATGTCCTAAGTTATTTCATAATTATACCAGTATAGGTGCAACTGAACGAGGCCCTATCAAAACTGATGGACACCATCTGGTCCATCCCTATCATAGTTATACCTTGAATTATTGTATTATCTGGTTCCCAGCATTACTCTAAAGAATTATGATCTATACATGTGTATCATTTTAGACTTGGAAATAGGAAAATTATATGCTAGGTGCTTATTTTGGTTTGACCCAAAAAAACACCTTATACCTTTACTCATAAGAGTTTTACATCTGGATTTGGAAAAGGACAAAGCCCCAATGTTAATTAGTGGCAGTGGACAGGAGAGTTGTTTAAAGCTAACATTTCTTTCTTGCTTCTGTTTTTAGTGTACAATGTATGAACTACCTTATGATGCTGGTTTCTTTCTACCACAGGGAAGTAATATATCAGGGAAGAATGGGCGTATTCATTGTTCATTAAATATCAACACGGAAACTGGGCGCTTATCAGCTAGGAGACCAAATTTACAGGTTCCTTTTGTATCTCTTCACTTTTCATATAATCAATTAACCCCAAAAAAACAATGAGCTCATATTTTGACTACAGATGTTTTAAAATAGTCCAATCCATGTATCTTTGAATGTGTAAACTAAAATAATATACAACTTAGCTAGAGATAGAATTTGCAGTCATGTATAATTTTTTTAGAAAAAAGATATATATTTAAAACCTCAATGGCTAATTAAATATGCTTGCACCTGAGTGCTGTTAAATTACTTAGTGCTAAATCTCTTGAGTGTGAACTATTCCAAGTTTCAACTGCACAATATTTTCTTTTTGATTTTTTTTTTTTTTTTTTGGATGCACCATTGTAGTATGTGACAAATTCAGCACAGGGTTGGATTGCAATCTAAATCCCTTACTAGTTTTTGGTTGGTTTTCTTTGACATTTTAACATTGTCCTTTGCCTGAAAACAAGATGCAAAAGAAAATGTGCTTTTTTTTTTCTTAGTTATTTAATGTTTTACACTACTCCATGTCTCATGGAATCAGAAAACTAAAATATTAACAACTTGAAGCTAGAGACGGAATTTACATAATCATGGCTAGATTAACTTCATGGAATCAGACAACTAAAATATTAACAACTTGGGACTAGAGATGGAATTTACATAATCATGGCTAGATTCTGTAACTTCATGTTTTTAAAAGGTATTAGAGACTTACAC